>NC_044297.2:42500-64803 GCF_004027225.2 Strigops habroptila | reverse complement strand
TGCTGGAATGACAAGCAGAAGGTGAGTAAAAGGAGCTCCAAAGACCTTTCTTCTCTGCTCTGGGAGTAGATGGAGTTACTCATGGTGTCCCCCTGGGTTACTCCATCTACTCATGGTCTCCTCCACATCAGAAGGACGTGGAGTAAGTCCAAAGGAGGCCACAAGGATGAGAAGCACCAAGTTGAGACCATTGAGGTTCTTCAAGCTGGAGCTTCCAAGATGGGCTCCAAAGGGGGTGGAGATGGAGCTTCCTCAAGGGCTGGAGTGATGGGACAAAGAGTGATGGACCCAAAGCAGAAGATCTTCACCAAGAGGATGCTGGGACACGAGAAAGGGTTGAAAGGACAAAGCTTGGAGCAACCTTTGGTGGAAAGAAGCTCATTCCAGCTCATTCCAAGACAACTTTAAGGGATAGATGGAACCACTTGGGATGGCTTGAGGAGAACATCAGGGAATTGGTGGGTTTGGGATGTGCAGCATCAACCTCTTTTGGCCTTTTGCTTTAGGAAGAAGCTGCTGTTGGAGGTCACCAAACCAGGCCCCTCGAAGCTCTGAAGCTCCTGTTGTTCCAACTCCAAGCGATGGAGGCAAGGTAGAAGCAGAGGACAACCGCTGAGGAAGAGCTTGGAGAAGTGAGTACTTCCCTATAGGGAATGTTGCCTTGGAAAGGACCCTTCACGCTCAACTAACTCCTTCCAAAGAGCTTCTTCATCCAAGCCATTGCAATGTCCCACCACCCTCCTGGTGGAGAAGTTCCTGAGATCCCAGCTCATCTAGTTTGGGGTCTCCAACGCATGGTTTGGGGCCTACAACATGTAGTTATGGGCCTACAACATGTAGTTATGGGCCTACAACACGTGGTTTGGGATCTACAACACATGGTTTGGGGTCTACAACATGTAGTTATGAGCCTACAACACGTGGTTTGGGGTCTCAAACACGTACTTTGGGGTCTACAACATGTAGTTTGGGGTCTACAACATGTAGTTATGGGCCTACAACACATGGTTGGGGTCTCCAACATGTGGTTTGGTGTCTCCAACACGTGGTTTGGGGCCTACAACACGTGGTTTGGGGCCTAAAACACGTAGTTTGGGGTCTCCAACACGTGGTTTGGGGTCTCCAACACGTGGTTTGGGGTCTCCAACATATAGTTATGGGCCTACAACATGTGGTTTGGGGTCTCCAACGCGTGGTTTGGGGTCTCCAACGCGTGGTTTGGGGTCTCCAACGCGTGGTTTGGTGTCTACAACACGTGGTTTGGGGTCTACAACATATAGTTATGGGCCTACAACATGTGGTTTGGGGTCTCCAACGCGTGGTTTGGGGTCTCCAACGCGTGGTTTGGGGTCTCCAACGCGTGGTTTGGGGTCTCCAACGCGTGGTTTGGGGTCTCCAACACGTGGTTTGGGGTCTACAACATATAGTTATGGGCCTACAACATGTGGTTTGGGGTCTCCAACACGTGGTTTGGGGTTTACAACATGTAGTTTGGGGTCTACAACATGTAGTTTGGGGTCTCCAACACCTGGTTTGGGGCCTACAACATGTAGTTATGGGCTTACAACACGTGGATTGGGGTCTCCAACACGTGGTTTGAGGTCTCCAACACATAGTTTGGGGTCTCCAAATGTTTTGGGGTCTCCAACATGTAGTTTGGCGTCTACAACACGTGGTTTGGAGTTTACAACATGTGGTTTGGGGTCTAGAACACATGGTTTGGGGTCTCCAACATGTAGTTATGGGCCTACAACACGTGGTTTGGTGTTTCCAAGACGTGGTTTGGGGTCTATGACATGTAGTTATGGGCCTTCAACACATGGTTGGGGTCTCCAACATGTGGTTTGCGGTCTCCAACATGTGGTTTGGGGTCTACAACATGTAGTTATGGGCCTACAACATGTGGTTTGGGGTCTACAACACGTGGTTTGGGGTCTACAACATGTAGTTATGTGCCTACAACACGTGGTTTGGGGTCTCCAACATGTGGTTTGGGGTCTCCAACACATAGTTTGGGGTCTCCAAATGTTTTGGGGTCTCCAGCACATGGTTTGGGGTCTACAACACATGGTTTGGGGTCTACAACATGTAGTTATGGGCCTACAACATGTGGTTTGGGGTCTACAACATGTGGTTTGGGGTCTACAACATGTGGTTTGGGGTCTACAACATGTAGTTTGGGGTCTACAACACCTAGTTTGGGGCCTACAACACATGGTTTGGGGTCTCCAACACGTGGTTTGGGGTCTACAACATGTAGTTATGGGCCTACAACATGTAGTTATGGGCATACAAGACGTGGTTTGGGGTCTCCAACATGTGGTTTGGGGTCTCCAGCACATGGTTTGGGGTCTCCAACACGTGGTTTGGGGTCTCCAACACGTAGTTTGGGGTCTCCAGCACATGGTTTGGGGCCTCCAACACGTGGTTTGGGGCCTCCAACACGTGGTTTGGGGTCTCCAACATGTGGTTTGGGGTCTACAACACGTGGTTTGGGGTCTACAACACGTGGTTTGGGGTCTACAACATGTAGTTATGTGCCTACAACACGTGGTTTGGGGTCTCCAACATGTGGTTTGGGGTCTCCAACACATAATTTGGGGTCTCCAACATGTGGTTTGGGGTCTCCAGCACGTGGTTTGGGGTCTCCAACATGTGGTTATGGGCCTACAACATGTAGTTATGGGCCTACAACACCTAGTTTGGGGCCTCCAACACCTGGTTTGGGGCCTACGACATGTAGTTATGGGCATACAACATGTGGTTTGGGGTCTACAACACGTGGTTTGGGGTCTACACGTAGTTTGGGGTCAGCAACATGTGGTTTGCGGTCTCCAACATGTAGTTTGGGGTCTCCAACGCGTGGTTTGGTGTCTACAAGATGGAGTTATGGGCCTACAACATGTGGTTTGGGGTCTACAACACGTAGTTTGGGGTCTCCAACATGTAGTTTGGCGTCTGCAACACGTGGTTTGGGGTTTACAACATGTGGTTTGGGGTCTAGAACACATGGTTTGGGGTCTCCAACATGTAGTTATGGGCCTACAACACGTGGTTTGGTGTTTCCAAGACGTGGTTTGGGGTCTACAACATATAGTTATGGGCCTACAACATGTGGTTTGGGGTCTCCAACGCGTGGTTTGGGGTCTCCAACGCGTGGTTTGGTGTCTACAACACGTGGTTTGGGGTCTACAACATATAGTTATGGGCCTACAACATGTGGTTTGGGGTCTCCAACGCGTGGTTTGGGGTCTCCAACGCGTGGTTTGGGGTCTCCAACGCGTGGTTTGGGGTCTCCAACACGTGGTTTGGGGTCTACAACATATAGTTATGGGCCTACAACATGTGGTTTGGGGTCTCCAACGCGTGGTTTGGGGTCTCCAACACGTGGTTTGGTGTCTACAACATATAGTTATGGGCCTACAACATGTAGTTTGGGGTCTACAACATGTAGTTTGGGGTCTCCAACACCTGGTTTGGGGCCTACAACATGTAGTTATGGGCCTACAACACATGGTTGGGGTCTCCAAGACGTGGTTTGGTGTCTCCAACACGTGGTTTGGGGCCTAAAACACGTGGTTTGGGGTCTCCAACACGTGGTTTGGGGTCTCCAACACGTGGTTTGGGGTCTCCAACACGTGGTTTGGGGTCTCCAACACGTGGTTTGGGGTCTCCAACACGTGGTTTGGGGTCTCCAACATGTGGTTATGGGCCTACAACATGTAGTTTGGGGTCTATAACACCTAGTTTGGGGCCTCCAACACATGGTTTGGGGCCTCCAACACCTGGTTTGGGGCCTACAACATGTAGTTATGGGCATACAACATGTGGTTTGGGGTCTGCAACATGTGGTTTGGGGTCTCCAACGCGTGGTTTGGTGTCTACAATGTAGTTATGGGCCTACAACATGTGGTTTGGGGTCTCCAACACGTGGTTTGGGGTTTACAACATGTAGTTTGGGGTCTCCAACACCTGGTTTGGGGTCTCCAACACCTGGTTTGGGGCCTACAACATGTAGTTATGGGCTTACAACACGTGGTTTGGGGTCTCCAACACGTGGTTTGAGGTCTCCAACACATAGTTTGGGGTCTCCAAATGTTTTGGGTTCTCCAACATGTAGTTTGGCGTCTACAACACGTGGTTTGGGGTTTACAACGTGGTTTGGGGTCTAGAACACATGGTTTGGGGTCTCCAACATGTAGTTATGGGCCTACAACACGTGGTTTGGCGTCTCCAACATGTAGTTTGGGATCTCCAACACATGGTTTGGGGTCTCCAACACGTAGACTGGGGTCTCCAACACGTGGTTTGGGGTCTCCAACATGTGGTTTGGGGTCTCCAACACATGGTTTGGGGTCTCCAAATGGTTTGGGGTCTCCAACACGTAGTTTGGGGTCTCCAACACGTGGTTTGGGGTCTCCAACACGTAGTTTGGGGTCTACAACACATGGTTTGGGGTCTCCAACATGTAGTTATGGGCCTACAACACGTGGTTTGGTGTTTCCAAGACGTGGTTTGGGGTCTATGACATGTAGTTATGGGCCTTCTACACATGGTTGGGGTCTCCAACATGTAGTTTGGGGTCTACAACATGTAGTTTGGGGTCTCCAACACCTGGTTTGGGGCCTACAACATGTAGTTATGGGCCTACAACACATGGTTGGGGTCTCCAAGACGTGGTTTGGTGTCTCCAACACGTGGTTTGGGGCCTAAAACACGTGGTTTGGGGTCTCCAACACGTGGTTTGGGGTCTCCAACACGTGGTTTGGGGTCTCCAACACGTGGTTTGGGGTCTCCAACACGTGGTTTGGGGTCTCCAACACGTGGTTTGGGGTCTCCAACATGTGGTTATGGGCCTACAACATGTAGTTTGGGGTCTATAACACCTAGTTTGGGGCCTCCAACACATGGTTTGGGGCCTCCAACACCTGGTTTGGGGCCTACAACATGTAGTTATGGGCATACAACATGTGGTTTGGGGTCTGCAACATGTGGTTTGGGGTCTCCAACGCGTGGTTTGGTGTCTACAATGTAGTTATGGGCCTACAACATGTGGTTTGGGGTCTCCAACACGTGGTTTGGGGTTTACAACATGTAGTTTGGGGTCTCCAACACCTGGTTTGGGGTCTCCAACACCTGGTTTGGGGCCTACAACATGTAGTTATGGGCTTACAACACGTGGTTTGGGGTCTCCAACACGTGGTTTGAGGTCTCCAACACATAGTTTGGGGTCTCCAAATGTTTTGGGTTCTCCAACATGTAGTTTGGCGTCTACAACACGTGGTTTGGGGTTTACAACGTGGTTTGGGGTCTAGAACACATGGTTTGGGGTCTCCAACATGTAGTTATGGGCCTACAACACGTGGTTTGGCGTCTCCAACATGTAGTTTGGGATCTCCAACACATGGTTTGGGGTCTCCAACACGTAGACTGGGGTCTCCAACACGTGGTTTGGGGTCTCCAACATGTGGTTTGGGGTCTCCAACACATGGTTTGGGGTCTCCAAATGGTTTGGGGTCTCCAACACGTAGTTTGGGGTCTCCAACACGTGGTTTGGGGTCTCCAACACGTAGTTTGGGGTCTACAACACATGGTTTGGGGTCTCCAACATGTAGTTATGGGCCTACAACACGTGGTTTGGTGTTTCCAAGACGTGGTTTGGGGTCTATGACATGTAGTTATGGGCCTTCTACACATGGTTGGGGTCTCCAACATGTGGTTTGGGGTCTCCAACATGTGGTTTGGGGTCTACAACATGTAGTTATGGGCCTACAACATGTGGTTTGGGGTCTACAACACGTGGTTTGGGGTCTACAACATCTAGTTATGTGCCTACAACACGTGGTTTGGGGTCTCCAACATGTGGTTTGGGGTCTCCAACACATAGTTTGGGGTCTCCAACACATAATTTGGGGTCTCCAAATGTTTTGGGGTCTCCAGCACATGGTTTGGGGTCTACAACACATGGTTTGGGGTCTACAACATGTAGTTATGGGCCTACAACATGTGGTTTGGGGTCTACAACATGTGGTTTGGGGTCTACAACATGTGGTTTGGGGTCTACAACATGTAGTTTGGGGTCTACAACACCTAGTTTGGGGCCTACAACACATGGTTTGGGGTCTCCAACACGTGGTTTGGGGTCTACAACATGTAGTTATGGGCCTACAACATGTAGTTATGGGCATACAAGACGTGGTTTGGGGTCTCCAACATGTGGTTTGGGGTCTCCAACATGTGGTTTGGGGTCTCCAACACGTAGTTTGGGGTCTCCAGCACATGGTTTGGGGTCTCCAACACGTGGTTTGGGGCCTCCAACACGTGGTTTGGGGTCTCCAACATGTGGTTTGGGGTCTACAACACGTGGTTTGGGGTCTACAACACGTGGTTTGGGGTCTACAACATGTAGTTATGTGCCTACAACACGTGGTTTGGGGTCTCCAACATGTGGTTTGGGGTCTCAAACACATAATTTGGGGTCTCCAACATGTGGTTTGGGGTCTCCAGCACGTGGTTTGGGGTCTACAACACATGGTTTGGGGTCTGCAACATGTAGTTATGGACCTACAACACCTAGTTTGGGGCCTCCAACACCTGGTTTGGGGCCTACGACATGTAGTTATGGGCATACAACATGTGGTTTGGGGTCTGCAACATGTGGTTTGGGGTCTACAACACGTGGTTTGGGGTCTACACGTAGTTTGGGGTCAGCAACATGTGGTTTGCGGTCTCCAACATGTAGTTTGGGGTCTCCAACGCGTGGTTTGGTGTCTACAAGATGGAGTTATGGGCCTACAACATGTGGTTTGGGGTCTACAACACGTAGTTTGGGGTCTCCAACATGTAGTTTGGCGTCTGCAACACGTGGTTTGGGGTTTACAACATGTGGTTTGGGGTCTAGAACACATGGTTTGGGGTCTCCAACATGTAGTTATGGGCCTGCAACACGTGTTTTGGGGTCTACAACATGTAGTTTGGGGTCTACAACATGTGCCATCTATGGCAATAGATACTCCACCTATAGCAATAGATACTCTACCTATGGTAGTCAATACTCCACCTATTGCAACAGATACTCCATCTGTAGTAATAGATACTCCATCTATGGCAAGAGATACTCCATCTCTAACAAGAGATAATCTATCTGTAGTAATAGATACTCCCCCCCTTGCAATAGATACTCCACCTCTGGCAATAGATACTCCACCTCTGGTAATAGATACTCCACCTCTTGCAATAGATACTCCACTTGTAGCAATAGATACTCCATGTCTGGCAATAGATACTCCATCTATGGCAATAGATACTCTATCTGTAGTAATAGATACTCCATCTCTAGCAAGAGATACTCCATCTGTTGCAATAGATACTCCATCTATAGTAATAGATACTCCATCTATGGCAACAGATACTCCATCTGTAGTAATAGATACTCCATGTCTGGCAATAGATACTCCACCTCTAGCAATAGATACTTCATTTACAGCAATAGATACTCCATCTCTAGCAATAGATACTCCACCTCTAGCAAGAGATACTCCATTTCTAGCAATAGATGAAGTATTTCTACACCGAGATGGACTTTACTAACCCCTCCAGTTCAATCCAGGGCCAAAATCCTCTTACTACAAGGAAGAAAAGGGCTAAACCTCGGATTCCACTCCTGAAATGAGCCTTCGAGTGAGTTACGAGGGAGTAAAACACTTCAGGTTGAGGAGGGAACCACTTTCTCTGCCCCATACTCACTGGTTTACTCCAGTTTGTAGCCCAAACGGAGGAATTCCTCCTGTTTAACCCCACCAACGAAGCAAATGCCCCAAATTAAGGGGTTCTTTTACACCTTGAGTTGAAATCCAGCCTTAAATCCTCATTCCAGCAGCATTTCCCATAGGATCAAGGAAGGAAAAGGCCTTGAGGATGAGTAGATCCACCCCTTTCATAGCAACTCCGTGTAGTTGAGGTGCCTTCCTAATACTGAAGCTCCAATCAGGGGTTTTAGCCTTGTGAGTACCATCTGGGTGTAATTTACAACCTCTACACTACAACAGGTCGCACGTAGAGGTGGAAACTACCCGGAAATCCACCCAACCCCTAAAGCTCTCCAAGCACAGATCGTTTCGTGTCCGTTGTAGTTTACAACCAGCCGTAACCTGCTCTTAAAGGCCTCCTTTTATCTCCTCAGGGCTTTAGAGCATTGTCTTCAAAGCCTCGGAGCTGAAGGTGACCACCAAGAGGCCTTCTCCTCCTCCAGAAGATAAGGACTCAGCTATGGGGCTCAGCCCTAGACGCTGGGGCATGGAGTAACTCAGTTATGGGTCTCTGTGGGTCGAAGCTGCTCTTTAAAGTGGTGTCTTGAGTCCTCCTGCTTCTACTTGTGCTTTTCCTTAACCCAAAGCTTGAGGAGCAAGGAATGGGGTGGGATGGAAAGGACCTTCCAGCTCCTCTAGGGCCACCTTCTACTAGAGGAGGTTGCTCCAAGCTGCCTTTAAGCACTGCCAGCAATGGGGCAGCCCCATCCTCAAGGCTGCTCCATCCACCTCGTAGTTGTTACTCGGGGTTGAAGGACCTTGCTCTTGGGCTGGTGGAACTCCATAAGGTCCACATGGTCCCACCACTTTACCATGACCAGGTTCTGCTGGATCCCATCCCTTCCCCACACAGCTCCGTGTCACCCCAACCTTGCTGAGGGTGCTCCGACCCCCTGCCCCATATCACCCCGTTGTAACCTAGTAGAAACAGGGCTGAGGACTTACTACCACATGTAAAAGCTTCAGCAAGAACCTCCTAGGAGCAACATTGGCGGCGCTCTTCTTCCTCGCAGCACTGGAGTTGATGGAAAGTCACCTCCTCCTCCCCCAACTACAAAGTTACTCCAGGTATTATACCCTTCCTACCATCAGAAGCCTATTTTGGGTTGTTCCTCTTCCCCATTCCCAAAAATCCTGGATCTTTGGGAAGGGATGTGCTTGGTTTGGGGCCGTTGAGGACCACAACTGATGGGTGGCATGGAGAAGACCTCATTCCCTTCCACTCCTTGGAGTAAGGAAGGGAAAAACCCTTCGGGCCTCTTCTGAGGTTCTTTGGAGTAACGCCTTTGTAGCGACCTGTGTCCTCCTCACCTGGTTGTAGGTGGCCAGGAGGAAGCTGGGACCTGCTGGGAAACCCCAAGAAGACAAGAGGAAGAACAAGAGTGAGTAAATAGAGAGATCCTCCTAGTAGTAAGCTCGTTTCATGGCTGTTAGGGCACGCGGAGAAGATAAGTAGAGCTTAAGTAGTCCATAAGCCTGTCTTTCATACTGGTGTATGTGTATACGCCACCATTTCAGCTCCTACACCTCCTGAGTAGGTGTAGTTTGAGCTACTACACCTCGAACACAGCCCCCCCAGCATGGCACGGCTGAAGCTGTCCTGTTGCAGAAGGGCCTTGTGCCTTTAGGACTCTTAGTAAGTAGCTTTACTCCTTGCTCCTCCTTGGGGCGCTGCTAGCACGAGCAAGGTGCTCTTAAAGCAAGCCTCTGTGTACTCCGAGAGTACTGTGAGAGTACTCCGAGACTACTCCGAGGTTACACCACCCTCTCTTTGTAGCCTGCTGGTAAGGCCAAATGTAAAGCCCCCCCCTCCTTGCTCCCTTGGAAGTCTCTAGGTCTTCCTCATCCCTTCCTCCTTGGAGCACCCTCATTCTCCCCTTACTCAGAGGTTCCTCCATGGACCCACGGGATGAGTTGGGACCTTCAACTCCTCTAGGTCCACCCCCCACTAACCCAGCTTATCCTAGAGGTTGGAGGAGATCCAAGGCAATGGGTTTGAGCCCCATTTTTCCAAGAGGATAGTAAGAACCCCGAGTAAACAGCAGGAGGTGGAGGAAGTGAAGTAGTAAAATAGCACCTGGGAGAGAAGGAAACTCACAGCTTGGCCCTGACTTACAAGAGGTGTTTGCTAAGGATTTGCATAGAGAGGGACTGGTTGCTGGGAAGGGCACTTCCTGCACTGCAAGTATCTAAAGAGTAACGCCGAGCCCAGAGGAGTAAAGGCTTCTGTGGCGAGTGTGGTGCTCTTCAAACTCCAAAGATCCTCTCTGTGGTAAGGTTTAAGTAAAGGGGGTGGAAAAGGGGTGGGATTTGGGTGGTGGAGTTGCTTGGGCTACGTATTGTGTAGTTCTCTTTCCCTTGGGAATAACGTGCTTGGAGTAGGGAATCTCTCTGCAGGACACTGATGCAGGTGGAGAACCCTTGAGTAAGGTTCCTACCTGGTGTAGGGTGAAAAGGAAGAGCCCCAAACCTCACTTCTGCTCATTGTCTACCTCTGAGTTCCTTCCCTGTGTAACTCTTGCCAGAGTAGTTGTATGTGATGTCCAGGAGATTCCAACAGAGAGGAACTGGGAAGCCTTTGGGAATCGGGATGTATCTTTTGTATCATGGGTTCTATTATCTTACTACGGGTTCATATGGCTTTACTCCAAGTAGTTGGTCACTTTTACGCTTGGAAGGTCTCTCAGTGTGCAAGGAGAACCGGTATTCCAAAGGGAAAAGAGGAAATCCCTTGGAATTGAGCTGATCTTGTTGGTACCAATGGGAATGACTCTTCCAGCATGGAAAAGCGAGGACTCCTAAGGAGAACTGAGCTCTGAGTAGTGACGAAGGAGTAGTATTCCTTCAAGTCTGGACTCCCCACATTGAGCAGGAAGGTGTTGTAGTGGGATTAATGGGCTCAGTGACGGGGAATGTTGCTATTCCCAATGGGAATGTGACCAGAGCTCTGGGAATAGGGAAAGGGATGAAGGGATATGGAAAACGGGAGAGGGAATATCAATAAATACAGGTTGGAAACTATGTGGAAGGATATCCCAGCTACTCTAGGGTGTAGGGAACATGTGTAAAGGGTGGGATACTTCCTGTGTTAAGGAATGATTGTTGGGAATGAAAGGAGGTGGCTTTCCCAATGGATATTAAAGGGACATCATCTCCTACACGTA
Organism: Strigops habroptila; assembly: GCF_004027225.2. Lineage (NCBI taxonomy): Eukaryota > Metazoa > Chordata > Aves > Psittaciformes > Psittacidae > Strigops > Strigops habroptila. Next base: position 53,831 of record NC_044297.2, on the reverse strand, counting down.
GCTTCGTAGTAAGGAGTAAAGAGCTTCAGTGTTGAAGACCATGAAACCAAGATGGAAAGAGCATCTCTGGCAGGAAAATTCCCCAAATCCAGGGATTTCTTGGGAAAACCACATCGAATCCAGGGAATTTTGCCCTTAGGTTGGGAAGGAGAAGGTGAAAGTTACTCCAAGGTTTTCCTTCCGTGGTTTTCCAGAGGTTTTAAGGTGGAAAAGTGGAATTGAAAGAGCATGAAGAGGGAATTTCAAGATCTCATTGGGAAATCCAATGGGAAATCGCAGGGAAAAGGAGCTCGGAAGGTCAGGAAGAACCATCTAAGAGGCACTTTTAGGACGTCTTGTTGTAGATGGGGATAGTAAAGACCTTGTAGTCCTCAACGAGCTTCAAGGAGTAACCTCCAGGAAGTAATTCCCGTTATCCCTAAGGATTGGACTTTGGTGCTTATGGGGAAGTCCAGAGGACAAAAAGGGGGAAGGAGAAGGAGGAAGAAGCCCCCGAGAGAAGAAAAGAACCTTCCAGTTCCTCATTCTTACCCTACTAAGAGTAAAGGGACCATAAAGATAAGAGGGAATTACTCCATGGAGATAAAGCTGGAGTTCCGTTGCTCTTTCTCCTTGGGGTTGGAGGAGATCCAGGTGGGGATGGAGGAGCCGGGGCTCTAAAGGTTCACCTTGGAGAAGGGAACACGTGGTGGAGGTTACTCCAAAGGCTTTACAAGAGGTAGTAGAAGTGCTTTAGGAGCGAGAAGTGCTCCTTGGTTGAACCTCCAGGTAGTAAACGTAGGAGTATGAGCAGCTTCTGAGGAGCCTTAGAGTAAGGCATGGAGTTGGTTTGAAATCCAAATCCATGGTCCCTCTAACACCCAACACTTGGAATCATGGAATGGTTTGGGACTGGCTCATCCCATTCCAACCCCAAGCCCTGAGTAGGGCCACCCTCTACTACGGGTTGCTGCAAGCCCTGTCCCACCTGCTCCTGTGAGTATAGAAGGTGTGACATGCCTGTAGTAACCAAACTCTGCTCTCCCTTATGGAACCACCTTCTACTATGGGTTGCTCCAAGTCCCGTCCAACCTGCTCCTGTGAGTATTTGAGGTGTAACATGTGCGTAGTAACCAAAATCTGCTCTCCCTTATGGAACCACCTTCTACTATGGGTTGCTTCAAGCCCCATCCAACCTGCTCCTGTGAGTATTTAAGGTGTAACATGCATGTAGTAACCAAACTCTGCTCTCCCTTATGGAACCACCTTCTACTATGGGTTGCTCCAAGCCCCGTCCAACCTGCTCCTGTGAGTATTTAAGGTGTAACATGCATGTAGTAACCAAACTCTGCTCTCCCTTGGTTGCTCCAAGCCCCGTCCCACCTGTTCCTGTGAGTATTTAAGGTGTAACATACGTGTAGTAACCAAACTCTGCTCTCCCTTGGTTGCTCCAAGCCCTGTCCAACCTGCTCCTGTGAGTAGAGAAGGTGTAACATGCCCGTAGTAACCAAACTATGCTCTCCCTTGGTTACTCCAAGCCCCATCCAACCTGCTCCTGTGAGTATTTAAGGTGTAACATGCCCGTAGTAACCAAACTCTACTCTCCCTTATGGAACCACAACCTAAAGGTAACCCCGTCCTCTGGCCTCACCTAAGAGGACACTACTCATGGAATAAAGCTCCTTGTAGGAGCACAAAGCAGATTCTTGCCGCAATGAGGCTGCTTTAGACACATTCAACCCTCCTTTACTACAGTAGTAACCTTATTGTAGGCGAAGGAGTTGCCAAAGAGCTTGGGAAACCTCCAACTGGCCTTGAGGGAGCTCCATGAGGTCTCATCCCATCCTTTGTGGTTCCTCCTCCTCCAAGTCCCTCTTTGGAAGCCAACGGAGATGTTGGGACCTTCCCAAGCTTCTCCTTGGGTGGCTTCTCCAGGACTTCTTCTCCTCTTCCAGCTTTTCCTACATGGATAACCAAGCATTTGAACTCCATGGAGAGAGCTTTCCACCAGGAAAAGAAGGACCAAAGAAGGAGGTAACCCCCCATATCCGCTTGGATCCAAGGGTCATCTCAAGAGGAAACCTTTGGAATCATGACATTCCCAGCTCCTTGGGGTTGGAAGAGACCTTCAGGTTCTTCTAGTTCCTTCCTCCATGCGAGCAGCTTGCTCCGAGTTGGTTTTGAGGAGCACCAAGGGATGGGGCAGCTTCTCCAGCAGGAGAATCCCAAAGGATAGGACAGCTTCCTAAAGCCACCTAATTCCATGTGGATTTGGGAAGAGGCAATTTAAGGCATCATTCCATGTCCTCACTTCGGAATTCCAACCCTTTCTCCTCCACAAACTGGTCTCTTTGGAGTATTCCCTATGGATTTGGCCATGGGGCTGATGTTCCTCATCTCCCTCGAGCTCCATGTTATTCCCAGGGAGGGAAGTGTTAGTAAAGAGAGGAGGAACATCTACACCCAGGTGTAGGGCCAGGAGAAGCTCCTCAGGATGTGCTTGAGTTGGCTTGGAAGAGACCTTCAAGCTCATCCAAGAGCAGGTTACTCCAAGCTGGCCTTGCCCCAGCTATGGGGCAGCCCCAGCTTCAACCCATGCCCACATCCCACCACCTTCCTGGTGGAGAACTTCATCCCAAGCTCCCATCTCGTTGTCCTCAAGCCATTCCCAATGTCCTATCCCTCTTCTTCAGCTGTCTTCCTGAAGCTGCTTTGCTTCCAACCTTACTCCACCCCTCTTCCTCCTATGTGTAACATCTACTAGAGCTTTCTTTTGGGGGCTTGGGGGGGTTCTTCTTCCTCCTTCCAGGCCAAAAAGAGCAACAGGTCCCTCATGAAGATCTTCTTGGCTTGTCTCCTGGCTTGTGGCATCACCACAGTGTTGGGAGTCCTCACCTTGGCCTTGGTCTCCAACGATGCCTCCAAGAGGGATCCGGATGGTGGGAATGTTGGAATGTCTCCTTCACCCTCCCATGGGAGAAGGTTGGATGTGAAATTCCAGTTCCTGAATCATCTGAAGAAGTCCAAGGTAAAGGTTGGGCCTTCATGGTTTGGTGTCACGTCAAGAGGTTGGCTCCATGGAAGGTGGTGTCCATCCTCTTCTAATCCCTTGGGAAAACAGAGCTTCTGCTCCTTCAGCCATCCATAAATGCCCTGGATCAGAGGAGGATCCAATGGGATGAGCTTGGAAAGGTCATCTCCTTCCACTGGGGCCACCTAAAGCAGGTTGCTCCAAGCCCCATCCAACGTGGCCTTCAACGTTGCCAAGGATGGAGCATCTCCCACCTCTCTGGGACCAATGTCCCACCACCCACATGGAGCAGAACTCCCTGTATCCCATCTCCATGTCCTCTTTGGTAGGTTCAAGCCATTCCCATTATCCCATCCTTCCATATCCATGTCCAAAGCTCATCTCCAGGTCTCTTGAAGGTCCTTGGAGCTGCTCTAAGGTCTCCTCAAGAGCTTCTCCATGGGCTTACTCCATCCATCAGTGCTTGGAGTTGAAGGACCTTGCTCATGGCTTGGTGGAACTCCATAAGCTTCCCATGATCCCACCTTCTCCAGGTCCTTCTGGATCCCATCCCAGCCCTCCAGCTCCTTGCTGAAGGTCCTGCATCCCCTTGTCCACGTTGCCCACAAAGCTGGAGTAAGCTTTGAGTAGCTCCTACCACCAGGTAGTGAGGAAACACCTTGAAGAGCCCTTTTACTACACCTTTACTCACAGCAAGGAGGCTCTTGCAAGCGGAAAACAGGTTGGAGAAGCTTTGGGAAAGGAGGTTGGAAGAGTAAGGATTCGGGATAACACCTTGGGAATGCTTCCAGCTCCCAAAATTGAAGCTCTTCCCAAAGGAAGATCCCAAATCCAAGCCCGGAATGCCCAAAAAGAGGAAGAACAAGTCAAGTTGCTCTTGAGCTCCTCTTTTGGAGGAGCAAGAGTCTTGTAGGATACAAGGAGAAGGATGGGAATAGTTGGGAATGTGATGACCACCTCATCCTAGAGTGAATCCTTTGGGAAAAGAGGGAATTGGAGCTTTCCAAGCGGGAATTCCCTGCTTGGGAAGGGAAGTTCATCCCTATGGAGATGATTCCTCCTTCTTCCCAGGTTTATACTTATCCAGGGGGACAAATCCAATGGGCACGATTCCGGAAGGAGCTGCTGGACTATGGAAGCGAAGAAGAAGTGGAATTTGGGAGAAGCCTCAACATCCATCGCTCCCAAATGACTTTTGGGACCTTGAGGATCAAGAGCAAAGGGCTACGAGCTCCTCACTGGCATTTCAACGCCAACGAACACGGCTACTTACAACAGGTAGGAGCTGCTGGATTCCTCCAGGTTGGAAAACACTTGGAAGCTCCACCAGGGGCCACCTTCTACTCGAGTAGGTTGCTCCAAGGTGGCTTGAAACATCGGTTTCTCCAGCCAACCCGTCCCAATGTCCCACCAGCCTCATGGAGAAGATGTTCTTCCCATTATTCCCATCTCCTGATAGGTTCAAGCCCTTCCCATTGTCTCATCCTTCATCCAAAAGCCTTTCTTCCATGAAGGTAGTGGGACATTGGGATGGAGAACCTGGAGCTGCTTCAAGACCACCTTGGAGCAAGCTCTAATGGTCCTGGTGGAGCTTGAAGGTGGTGGGACATTGAGATGGAGAACCTGGAGCTGCTTCAAGACCACCTTGGAGCAAGCTCTAATGGTCCTGGTGGAGCTTGAAGGTGGTGGGACATTGGGGTGGAGAACCTGGAGCTGCTTCAAGACCACCTTGGAGCAAGCTCCAATGGTCCTGGTGGAGCTTGAAGGTCCTTTCCAAGCCAAACCTTGGTGGGACGTACAGGGTTCTGCCTGGGTTGGAGTGATGGGAGCAGATGACAACGTGGTCACCACCTACAACGTGACGGCCGGCCAAGTGGTCTTCTTCCCTCGTAACACCATCCATTGGCTGAAGAATGTGGGAGAAGAAGACTGCGTGTTCCTCCTCTTCTTCAGCACCCACGAGGAGCTGCAGACCTTGGACATGGACGATGTCTTCTTCTGGACCCCTGAAGATGTAGCAGCCAGAGCTTTGAAGGTGGGTGCTGCAGGAGAACCATTCTCCATCCATGTCTTCTTCACCATGGCCATGACAATCCAGGTTCTCCTTGGTGTCACCTTCATGGCTTTAGGTCCAGCAGGGGGGCTGAAGGTCCTTGGTGACACATTGGGGCCACCCAGTGTCTCCACCATTGGAGGAGGAGCAACTTCTCCTCCTCTCTTCATGTTCATGGAGAACCCTCCTTGATTCCAAAGGTGGAAGGAGAAAACCCCCCAAAACTCATGTCCCCAAGCTCCTTCTAGGAGAAGATCCCAGAAGAACCTCTAGATACCTCCTCCAAGGGGATGTTCTTCACCTTCATGGTGTCCCCATGGCCAAGAGATGGCCACAAAGTAGAACTTCTCTACCATGAAGTCCTAAGGTGGCACCTTCAGCTTGGCCATGTCCATTTGGTTGAGCTTCTCTCCGTGTCCTTCAGCCTCCAGGTGGGGTGAACTTCATCAGGACCTTCCAGAAGCAAGCAGAGGACCAAGCCATCAACCTGCCCCCTAACTTAGAGGACCTCGTCCAAAATGCCACCTATGGACAGTCTCCAGATCATTTGGTCTGGAGATACTTCTACAACCTCAAAGGTAGCCAGAACTTGGTATCTAAGAGGACTTGGTGCTTCTAGAGAAGATCCGGAGGCACCAAAGCCAAGAATGAGAAGGTCTCTTGACCTTCAAGTAGCTTCCAGGCCCTCAAAGAGGCTCCAAAAGACCTTGGAGATGGCCTTTGGCCAAGGACCAAACCCATCTATGGTGGTTCCACAAGGTCCCAAACCCATCTCTGGTGGTTCCACAAGGTCCCAAACCCATCTCTGATGGTCCCACAAGGTCCCAAACCCACCTCTGATGGTTCCACAAGGTCCCAAACCCATCTCTGATGGTTCCACAAGGTCCCAAACCCATCTCTGATGGTTCCATGAAGGTCCCAAACCCATCTCTGATGGTTCCACAAGGTCCCAAACCCATCTCTGATGGTTCCACAAGGTCCCAAACCCATCTCTGATGGTTCCACAAGGTCCCAAACCCATCTCTGATGGTTCCACAAGGTCCCAAACCCATCTCTGATGGTTCCACAAGGTCCCAAACCCATCTCTGATGGTTCCACAAGGTCCCAAACCCACCTCTGATGGTTCCACAAGGTCCTAAACCCATCTCTGATGGTTCCACAAGGTCCCAAACCCATCTCTGATGGTTCCACAAGGTCCCAAACCCATCTCTGATGGTTCCACAAGGTCCCAAACCCACCTCTGATGGTCCCACAAGGTCCCAAACCCATCTCTGATGGTTCCACAAGGTCCCAAACATCTCTGATGGTACCACAAGGTCCCAAACCCATCTCTGATGGTCCCACAAGGTCCCAAACCCATCTCTGATGGTCCCACAAGGTCCCAAACCCATCTCTGATGGTCCCACAAGGTCCCAAACCCATCTCTGATGGTACCACAAGGTCCAAAACCCATCTATGGTGCTACCATGAAGGTCCCAAACCCATCTATGCCTTGGAAGAGACTTTCAAGCTCATCTACTTGCAACCTCTGCCCATGGACCATTGCGTGGTGGGAGGGGTTGATGAGATTCCCTTTGGAAAGGTGGATGGAATTCCCTTTGGAAGGGTTGATGGGATTCCCTTTGGAAAGGTTGATGGAATTCCCATTGTCTTCTAGGATCAGCAGAAGACCCTTTTCCAGGAGGAAGCTTCCAATGGGCTCGGTACCGCAGAGATGCCACCAGCTTGAATGGAAACGAGAAGATCTTCAGCGAGTCCCTCCACAAGGTTCGTGCTTCCAATGGAATTCCAGAGCTCTTTAAACATGGAATCATGGAATGGGTTGAGTTGGAACCTTCAAGCTCCTCCAGGTCCAACAGGGTTGGAGCTCTTCTACTAGAGGAGGTTGCTCCTTGAAGGTCCATCTTCTCCAGCCAACCCATCCTTATGTCCCACCACCTTCATGGGGAAGAACTTCCCAATATCCCATCTCCATGTCCCCTGTGTCACGTTCAAGCCATTCCCATTGTCCCACCCCTCCATGTCCATGGCCAAAAGCCATCTCCAAGCTTCTTGGAAGCCTTGGAGCTGCTCTAAGTTCTCCTCAAGAGCTTCTCCTCACCCACCACCCCAAGTTCTTCTCCTTAAGGATGCTCCATCCCATCTTCCCCACTTCACCCATGGATCTCCATGAGCTTCCCATGGTCCCACCTCTCCGAGTGGTCCACATCCTGCTGGATCCCACCACCCCCTTTGCTCAGCATCCCCATGGAGAAGGCAAGGAGGGAATTCCAGGTGGTTGCTTCACTTCCATCCTTCTTTTTCTCCTGGAGAACAAGAAGAAGACCTTTTGGGATGTTCTTCTGCTCACCTGCGGTGGGTTGTCTTCTCCTTTGCAGCACGAGAACACCCTCACTTTGGCCACCCTGCGGATAAGAAGCAATTCTCTGGGGCAGCCCCACTTCCACTTCAACGCCCATGAGATGGGATATGTCCTCAGTGGCTGTGGGCAGGTAAGTTGACATGTGGGGAGGAGAGAAATCCATGGAATTAGGGTTGGGAATGGCCTCCAGGCTGAAGAACAGCTTCCTGGAGGGATCCTACTACTAGGAGTAACGTTCCAAAGCCGCCTTTTCCTTGGCCTTTTCCTCCACAACTCAAGGAGCATCGAGATGGAGCAAGAAGATTCCATCTTCTCCTGGGATTTATCTGGAATTCCCTTTCTCTTCCCCAAAATCCCTCAGGAAAACCTTAATCCTGCATTTCCAGGCAGGGGATGGAAGTTCTCCCCCATAAAGGTGGTGGGACATGGCCATGGGTGGGCTGGAGAAAGTGGGGCTGCCCCATTGCTGCTTCAAGGAGCAACTTGCTCTAGTGGAAGGTGACCCTGGTGGAAGTGGCTTGAGCTTGAAGGTCCTTCCCAAGCCAAATCATTCCAGGATTCCATAGAAATCCCAGCCCCTGTGGTGTGGGTCCCCCCATGGCATGTTCCTTCTGCAGCTCTAGTAGTCCTCCACCAAGGAGAAGACCTTCTTGTTGGCCCCTCAACCTCCAGGCTGAGCGTAGCAGCACGGAGAGGAAGCACCACTTACTCCACTGAGTAAAGCCTGAGGACAACATTCTCCTTTGGGTCACATCAGCCCTTTAGGACATGTCTAAGCACATGAAGATGACCTGTAGGAACCTGTGGGGCAGCTTCTGCTGCCTGGAGGAATCCTACTACTAGGAGTAGGATGAGAACTTTTGCCTTGGATGAGAACATTTGCCTTCTCCAACCACTTTTCCTGGTTGGAGGCTCAAGGTGGAGCAAGAAAACTCCATCTTCTCCCGGGATTTGCTTGGAATTCCCTTTCTCTTCCCCAAAATCCTCCATGAAACCCCTAATCCTACACTCCCTATGGGGCCAGCCCCCCAGCAGCACTTTGGGGTTGAACATTCCCACTTTCCTTCCACCAGGTTGGAGTTGTCCTGTCCGGAACGAGCATCAACTTCAACATTGACATTGGAGATGTCATCTTCTTCCCCGTTGGAAGCCAACACTACATCAAGAGCGTGTGTGAGGAGGAGCTGCTCCTGCTCCTCGCCTACAGCACGGGCAACCAGGTGGGAAGTCCTCTTCCTCCTCGGTGTAAAGTCGTAGTAGCAGGAGGCAGGAACCTCTTGGATCATCTGGATCATTCCCTGGATCCAGGATCTAGATGAGCTTTAAGGTCCTTTCCAACCCAAACCATCCCATGGACCTTAGATGAGCTTTAAGGTCTCTTCCAACCCAAACCATCCCATGGACCTGATGAGCTTGAAGGTCCATTCCAACCCAAACCATTCCATGGATCCATGGTTCTAGATGATCTTTAAGGTCCTTTCCAACCCAAACCATCCCATGGACCTTAGATGAGCTTGAAGATCCTTTCCAACCCAAACCATTCCATGGATCCAGGATCTAGATGAGCTTTAAGGTCCTTTCCAACCCAAACCATCCCATGGACCTTACATGAGCTTGAAGATCCTTTCCAACCCAAACCATTCCATAGATCCATGGATCTAGATGATCTTTAAGGTCCTTTCCAACCCAAACCATCCCATGGACCTTAGATGAGCTTGAAGGTCTCTTCCAACCCAAACCATTCCATGGATCCATGATTTTAGATGAGCTTTAAGGTCCTTTCCAACCCAAACCATTCCCTGGACCTTAGTTGAGCTGGAAGGTCCTTTCCAACCCAAACCATTCCATGGATCCATGGTTCTAGATGATCTTTAAGGTCCTTTCCAACCCAAACCATCCCATGGACCTTAGATGAGATTTAAGGTCCTTTCCAACCCAAACCATTCCCTGGATCCATGGATCTAGATGAGCTTGAAGGTCCTTTCCAACCCAAACCATCCCATGGACCTTAGATGAGCTTGAAGGTCCTTTCCAACCCAAACCATCCCATGGACCTTAGATGAGCTTGAAGGTCCTTTCCAACCCAAACCATTCCCTGGATCCATGGTTTTAGATGATCTTGAATGTCCTTCCCAACTCAAACCATTCCATGGACCTTAGATGAGCTGGAAGGTCCTTTCCAACCCATACCATCCCATGGACCTTAGATGAGCTTGAAGGTCCTTTCCAACCCAAACCATTCCCTGGATCCATGGTTTTAGATGAACTTTAAGGTCTCTTCCAACCCAAACCATTCCATGGACCTTAGATGAGCTTGAAGGTCCTTTCCAACCCAAACCATTCCCTGGATCCATGGTTTTAGATGATCTTTAAGGTCCTTTCCAACCCAAACCATTCCATGGACCTTAGATGATCTTTAAGGTCCTTTCCATCCCAAACCATTCCCTGGATCCATGGATCTAGATGAGCTTTAAGGTCCTTTCCAACCCAAACCATCCCATGGACCTTAGATGAGCTTGAAGGTCTCTTCCAACCCAAACCATTCCATGGACCTTAGGTGATCTTTAAGGTCCTTTCCAACCTAAACCATTCCCTGGATCCATGGTTTTAGATGATCTTTAAGGTCCTTTCCGTTCCAAACCATTCCATGGATCCATGGTTTTAGATGATCTTCAAGGTCCTTTCCAACCCAGACCATTCCATGGACCTTAGATGAGCTGGAAGGTCCTTTCCAACCCAAACCATTCCATGGATCCATGATTTTAGATGAGCTTTAAGGTCCTTTCCAACCCAAACCATTCCCTGGACCTTAGTTGAGCTGGAAGGTCCTTTCCAACCCAAACCATTCCATGGATCCATGGTTCTAGATGATCTTTAAGGTCCTTTCCAACCCAAACCATCCCATGGACCTTAGATGAGATTTAAGGTCCTTTCCAACCCAAACCATTCCATGGATCCATGGTTTTAGATGATCCTTAAGGTCCTTTCCAACCCAAACCATTCCCTGGACCTTAGATGAGCTGGAAGGTCCTTTCCAACCCAAACCATTCCCTGGATCCATGGTTTTAGGTGAGCTTTAAGGTCTCTTCCAACCCAAACCATTCCATGGACCTTAGATGAGGTTGAAGGTCCTTTCCAACCCAAACCATTCTCTGGATCTTGGATGAGCTTGAAGGTCTCTTCCATCCCAAACCATTCCATGGATCCATGGTTTTAGATGAGCTTGAAGGTCCTTTCCAACCCAAACCATCCCATGGTTTTAGATGATCTTTAAGGTCTCTTCCAACCCAAACCATTCCCTGGATCCATGGATCTAGATGAGCTTTAAGGTCTCTTCCAACCCAAACCATCCCATGGACCTTAGATGAGCTTGAAGGTCCTTTCCAACCCAAACCATTCCATGGATCCATGGATCTAGATGAGCTTTAAGGTCCTTTCCAACCCAAACCATCCCATGGACCTTAGATGATCTTTAAGGTCCTTTCCAACCCAAACCATCCCATGGACCTTAGGTGATCTTTAAGGTCCTTTCCAACCCAAACCATTCCCTGGATCCAGGATCTAGATGATATTTAAGGTCTCTTCCAACCCAAACCATCCCATGGACCTTAGATGAGCTGGAAGGTCCTTTCCAGCCCAAACCATTCCCTAGATCCAAGGTTTTAGATGATCTTTAAGGTCCTTTCCAACCCAAACCATTCCATGGACCTTAGATGAGCTTGAAGGTCCTTTCCAACCCAAACCGTTCCCTGCATCCATGATTTTCCTGCTTCCTAACCCCTGTCTCCTTCTCCACAGCTGGAAACTCTTCGGATGAGCAGCTACTTCCAAGGAACAGCCGATCACATCCTTGCCCAGTTGTTCTTCAAGGCCCAAGCTGAGATCAAGATGTTCTCCAGAACTTCC
>NC_044297.2:0-37500 GCF_004027225.2 Strigops habroptila | reverse complement strand
TAGGCACTGGAATTCCTATGGGAAGAGATGCCCAGAGCACCGGGGAAGCCGTTTGCCTCTTCTAAAGGTCCTTTAAAGCAGCTTCATCCCATGGGATAAAGAATTCCCGGAGGTAAAAGGAGTTGCCTAGCACTGGGATTGTGCTAAGCAATAACATTCCAACCTGGAGTAACAACAGGCTTGGAAACTACTCAAGCCCAACGTGGTCAGTCTGAAATCCATGATGTCGGGGTCGAAAGCATCTCCATGGCCTTGAGGACATGGAAGCTGAGGCAATTCCATGTGTATCTCCAAGCTTTTCCTGCTTAAAACCCCAAATTCCACATGTGAGAAGGGGAGAGTTGGGATTTTCCCTTGGGAGAAGCTGGGTTTTCCAAGCTGATTTTCCTGTTGGAGCAAAGTAGGAGCAAGGCCTCGGAAGCACGGCGTAGGAAACTACAACTACTCGTCGTGCTGGTTCCTTGGGATTTGCTCTTCTTTTCCCAAAGGAATAAGGTGGCTCTGAGGGATTCAGCCCCGAGTGTGTGGCTGGAATGGGAAGTGGCTCATGGAATGACTTGGAAAGGGCCTTAAAGCTCCTGTAGATCCACCAAAGAGCCACCTTCCACCAAGCTCCAGCCAACCTAAACCACTTCAGCCTTTGGAAGCAATTCCTTGGAATCACATAGGGAGCAAACCCTGTAATCCCAAAACACAAGATCCTTATGGATCTTGGGGTATCTTCATGGATCTTGAGGTATCCTTATGGATCTTGAGGTATCCTTATGGATCTCGAGGCTAATTCCCACAGGTTGCAGTGTTAAACTCCTGGTGGTAGCTCCTAACTCCTTCCTCATTCTTTCCCTCAAAGCCTGTCATTTGCTTGTGTGCTCCTCCAATCCATCGGTATTCCATGGTATTCCAGGCTGGAATGGGGTGGGAAGGACTCATTTGAAGGAGATGGGAGGAGAACCTCATGTGAGGACTTGGGATGCCGTGGGTTTGGTGTCCTTATGAGAGCAGAAGGTGCTGGTGGAGAGGACTTTGTGAAGCTGGTATCCTGGTATTCCAGGAGGACCATCACAAGGAGGCAGGAAGATGGGAGGGAAAAGACCTTTCCCCTCAGCTGGAATTGGGAAGCATGGAATGGGTTGGCTTGGAAAGGACCTTCAAGCTCCTCCAGTTCTTCTGGATGCTCCAGGTCAAGGTGGACCAGGCTTGGAGCAACCTACTCAAGGGGATGGTGGCCCTATAGAACCAGATGGGCTTTCCCACATCATTCCCACTTGGAATGCCGCTTTCCCTCATCCATCTTCATGCTTCAGACCATCTGCTTAAGAGGTGTCCAACGTGACGGCGTGTGTGGGTTTGATGTCCATCTGCTCCCTATGGGGTTCTCCATGGGATCAGGCCTCACTTGGACATGTCCCATGGAGTAGGACCTCGATGGGTTGGAGAAATGGGTGGAGAGAAACCTCTTGAGGTTCTCCAAGGGCAAGAGGAAGGGGAGGAGAAGCTCAAGGACCAACAGGTTGGGGGGTGACCTACTACAGAGCGGATGAGCTGAGGAGGAGCTGGGAGTGGGGCTGGTCAATAGTATCCAAGGGAGGTGATCCTCCACCTCTACTCCACCTTAGTGGGGCTACCATGGGACCAGTTTGGGGCTCCTCAGACAAGGAGAAGACCCCAAAGATGATGAAGGGTGTGGAGAACATCTATGAGGACATGTGGAAGGTGGAGCTGGTTAGTCTGGAGAAGAAAGGATTGAGATGGGATCATCCAAGAGGATGGTCCCAGCTTCTTCTCCGGGGGGCCCAGCACCAGGACAAGGAGCAATGGTCATAAATGGAACCATCTCAAGTTCTACCTCCCCATGAGGAAGAACTTCTCCCTCTTGAGAGGCCTTCTTCTCTGGTGACCTCCCAAACCCACCTGGAGATGTTCCTATCACCCTGTTTTAGGTGGCCTTGGCACAGATGATCCAAGAGGTTCCTTCCTCCTGCTACTACGACTTTACACCGAGGAGGAAGAGGACTTCCCACCTGCTTTCCACCAGGGTCGATGTTGAAGCTGGTGCTTGTTCCAGACAGGACAACTCCAACCTGGTGGAAGGAAAGTGGGAATGTTCAACCCCAAAGTGCTGCTGGGGGGCTGGCCCCATAGGGAGTGTAGGATTAGGGGTTTCATGGAGGATTTTGGGGAAGAGAAAGGGAATTCCAAGCAAATCCCGGGAGAAGATGGAGTTTTCTTGCTCCACCTTGAGCTTCCAACCAGGAAAAGTGATTGGAGAAGGCAAATGTGCTCATCCAAGGCTACTCCTAGTAGTAGGACTCCTCCAGGCAGCAGAAGCTGCCCCACAGGTTCCTACAGGTCATCTTCATGCTTGTCCCTGCCCTTAGACATGTCCTAAAGGGCTGATGTGACCTAAAGGGGAATGTTGTCCTCAGGCTTTACTCAGTGGAGTAAGTGGTGCTTCCTCTCCGTGCTGCTACGCTCAGCCTGGAGGTTGAGGGGCCAACAAGAAGGTCTTCTCCTTGGTGGAGGACTACTAGAGCTGCAGAAGGAACATGCCATGGGGGGACCCACACCACAGGGGCTGGGATTTCTATGGAATCCTGGAATGATTTGGCTTGGGAAGGACCTTCAAGCTCAAGCCACTTCCACCAGGGTCACCTTCCACTAGAGCAAGTTGCTCCTTGAAGCAGCAATGGGGCAGCCCCACTTTCTCCAGCCCACCCATGGCCATGTCCCACCACCTTTATGGGGGAGAACTTCCATCCCAAACCCTTCCATCCCAACCCATTCCATGATTTCCGGGTCATTTGGCTGCTCTTTACATAGGGACAAGCATCTGCAATGATGTCCACAACCTTCTGAGGCCACCATATGGTCCTTTGGGCTTCCAGAGCTTCCACCACCCTTCTTCTTGGCTCCAATAAGAAGGGTTTGGGTTGTCTTCTCCAGAGGACGTGGGCTCCTGGAGAACCTGATGGCTTCTTCAGAAGGAGTCTTAAGAGAAGGTGTCTCCATTCATCCCCAAGGTTCCTGTGGTCATTGCTTCTTCTTGGTGAGGAGAAGGTCCATGAAGGTCCTTTCTCATCCCAAACTCCTCAGTTCTCCTCCTTTCTCCCATAGGTTCCTCAAGCCCACCACTATGACTGATGGAGACTACGACTACCTGATCAAGCTCCTGGCCCTTGGAGACTCCGGAGTTGGGAAGACCACCTTCCTCTATAGATACACAGACAATAAGTTCAACCCCAAGTTCATCACCACAGTAGGGATTGACTTCAGGGAGAAACGAGTGGTGGGTTGTCTCTTATGGGACCTTCTGGGGGGCTTCTTGCTCGTTGAGGTTCAACAACCAGGTTGCTATGGAGGTTTCTTGCTCCTCTTATGGTGCTCCAGCATGGAGTAACCTTGTAGGAGGTGGCTCTTGGCTTGGAAGTGGGTCGAAGAGTTGCACCCAAAGAGGACCCATAGATTCATTCAAGGCTGGGTCAGCAGCAGCCCCATAGGGCCACCAGCAGGTCCTGCCCAGCCCCACACTGGTGTCCTCTAGAGGAAGTGCTCCTCAAGCTACCTCCAGCCCAAAGGGAGGTCAAGGAGCTTGAAGTCCTCTCCAAGCGGTGGTAGCTACACGCTACAAGAGGGCAAAGGAGCCATCAAGTCTCTCCTGGCTTCAGCTTCCTGGAGTAGAAGCTACAACAAGGAGTAAAGGTGCTGGAGAAAGGCTCTTCCTCATGGGCCGCAGCAATAGGACAAGGGGTCAAAGGGAAAGAGGGGACCCATAAGTTGGACCCAAGGAGGAAGTTCCTCAATGGGAGCGTGGTGGAAGAGGTTGTCCATTGTGGTGGCCTCCTCTAGACTTGCTCCAACACCTCCAGGTCCTTCTTACGTTGTCACCCCCAGAGCTGAAGCTGTTCCTGCCATGCTTTTAAGGTCCCGTTACTCCAAGTAGAACACCAGGAGTAGATGGACATTGGGTCCTTCATCCCCCTCCATCTCCTGTGGCAACCTCTTCACGCTGCTGTCACCTTGGAGATGGAGGTTCAAGGGGGCTCCTGAGCACAAGACCCATGGATTACATCTTCCCTTACTCCTAATCACCTCCATGGAAGCTCAGGCCATGGAAGTGGTGGCCAGGCCATGGGCAGGTTGAAGCTGAGCTTCTCTACTCCAGGTTGTAAACAGGTTTCTCCTATTAGTGTCCCTTTGGGAGTGAGATACTTGGGAAGTGGAGGAGAAAGCCCATCTCAGGTGGCTTTTAAGGTGGAACCTCATGTTTCCATGCCTTGAAGGACACCAAAGCAGGTGGAGGAGGTTTTCCTCTTCTCCAAGGTCACTGCCACCTCTGGGTGTAGACATGGAGCCATGGAAGGGACCTTCAAGCTCATGTGGTTCCATGGGGAGAGACACCTTCCATTGGACCTGTCCAAGCTGACCTTGAGCACCTCAAGGATGGGGCAACCACAGCTTGGTCCCATGAAGTCCATATTCTCCTGGTCCAAGGAGAAGGACAATATGGGCCCCTTGAAGGTGCTGAGATCCTCTTGACCCACCTCAGAGAAGCCACATGGTCCAGCCTTGACTTCACCCACCTCTGGCTTCTCCTGCCCTTAATGTCCACCAGAAGTCAACGGAGGAGTTAATCCTACTAGAAGCTTGCAAATGGCTCCAAGAGCAGCCCCACAACTCAACCCATCTTGCTTGGCACGTTGCTAAACCAGGTTGTAAAGTGGTAGTAACTTAAACATGAGCACTTGGCCTTCAAAGAGCCGCTTGGGTGGGTCTCGGGGTGTAAATACTACGAGGAGCAGCTTTCAGAGGTGGGTGCAACTCAAGGTGTGAGCTTACTCCTCGCTTACACCAGGTTTATGAGCGCTCGTGGGACTCTCTCCTCCAGGTCTACAACAGCAGAGGAACGAATGGAGCTCCAGGGAAAGCCTTCAAGGTCCATCTCCAACTTTGGGACACGGCTGGCCAAGAAAGGTAATGGAGATGACCTCGGTGCAAAGCAAACCTGGAGTATTTCAGGCCTCGGGGGGAGACCAGGAGGTGAAAACCTAAAGTATCTCCCAGGAACAAAGCCCTGCCACTGCTCTGACCATGGACAAGAGGTTGGATGGAGCAGCCTTGAGGAGAAGGACTTGGTGGTGGGTAAGGAGAAGCTTCAGAGGAGACCTTAGAGCAGCGCCCAGGAGCTCCAAGGAGAAGGGCTTTGGCCAAGGGATGGAGGGATGGGATGAGTTTGGGCTTCCAAGTGGAAGAGGGAGGAGTTAGGTGGGATGTGGGGAGAAGTTCTGCCCCACGAGGGTGGTGGGACGTTGGGATGGGTTGAATGGAGAAGCTCCAACGGCCATCTTCAAGGCCAGCTTGGAGTAAGCTGTTCTAGTAGAAGGTGGCCCTGCTCATTCCCTACTCATCCTTGGGTTTCCTTCCTACTGCCTCCACGGAGTAATGCAGGTCCCTCAACTCTGTGTCTACTATCAGTAGTTGACTCTCCTTCTCACTCCCTCCATCCCAGTCCAACCGAGGAGAAGCTGACCTCCCGCTTTACTCCCTGCCTAATCCATGGTTACTCCTCGTAGCTCCAAGGAGTCCTTCAGCACAAAGCTCTTTGTCCCACCAAAGATCTTACATCTCAGGAGGTTTTTGGAGCTCCTCTTGGCTTTCCTCCTTTGAGTTGGGCTGAGAAGTGGTTCCATAGGAGAAGACCTGATGGTGACATGGTCCTTCTCTCCTACCTTTAGGTTCCGAAGCCTCACCACGGCGTTCTTCAGAGATGCTATGGGCTTCCTCCTCATGTTCGACCTCACCAGCCAACAGAGCTTCTTGAACGTCAGGAACTGGATGAGTGAGTAGAAGATGGGAAGTAGGAGTAGAAGGAGAAGTAGAAGTGGTCACCTGGGACCTTCCTGCTGGATTTGGGCTTCCCCAGGTGCCACCAGGAGCTGCGCATTGAGAAGACCAAGGACAAAGGTCTTCTCCTATGGGGCAGATGGAGGAGAAGCTCCTCCTGCCCCACGTGTTTGGCTGCAGCCCCAGAGCGTGAGGAATGGGTTGGGGGGGTGCTTCTCGCCCTTTACTACAGGGAGGAGAGACCTGAGAGGAGCTGCCAGGGCTTAAAGGTGCCACCAGGAAGGTGGAAGAGGGGCTTTGGATGTGGGAAGGTTGGGGTGGGAGGAGGAGTTATGGGGCTACTCAAGGTATTATGGGGCTACTTGAGGTGTTATGGGGCTACTCAAAGTATTATGGAGTTACTCGAGGTATTAAGGGGCTACTCAAGGTATTATGGGGTTACTCGAGGTATTATGGGGTTCCTCGAGGTATTATGGGGTTCCTTGAGGTATTATGGGGCTACTCAAGGTATTAGGGGGTTCCTCAAGGTATTATGGGGTTACTCAAGGTATTATGGGGCTACTCAAGGTATTATGGAGCTGAGGTACTATGGGGTTACTCGAGGTATTATGGGTCTACTCAAGGTATTATGGGGCTACTCAAGGTATTATGGAGTTCCTCAAGGGGGCTGCTCAAGGTATTATGGGGCTACTCGAGGTATTATGGGGTTCCTCAAGGTATTATGGAGTTACTCAAGGTATTAGGGGGTTCCTCAAGATATTACAGGGTTCCTCAAGATACTAGGGGATTCCTCAAGGTATTAGGGGGTTCCTCAAGGTATTATGGGTCTACTCAAGGTATTATGGGTCTAGTCAAGGTATTAAGGGGTTCCTCAAGGTATTAAGGGGTTACTCAAGGTATTATGGGGTTCCTCAAGGGGGCTACTCAAGGTATTGTGGAGTTACTCAAGGTATTATGAGGTTCCTCAAGGTATTATGGGTCTACTCAAGGTATTACAGGGTTCCTCAAGGTATTATGGGTCTACTCAAGGTATTATGGGTCTACTCAACGTATCACAGGGCTACTCGAGCTATTATGGGCGCAAGAAGCAGCGTTTGGGCTCCCGCCCTCCCCTTTCTTGCTCTTTCCACGGTGCTTCCCCCCATTGCCTTTCTTGTTACTCACAGGTCAGCTCCAAGCCAACGCTTACTGCGAGCACCCAGACATCGTCCTGTTGGGCACCAAAAGCGATTTGGGCGACCAAAGGGAGGTCCCCGAGAAGCACGCGAAGGAGCTGGCAGAGAAATACGGGTGAGTAAAAGCTCCATCCACAGCCCAATCCCATCTACAACCCTTGGAAGCACAGCCCGGAGCTACTACAGCAAGGAGGGAGCACGGTGGAAGAAGCGATTCAGCCCCATAGGGATGAAATGAACCATTCCCATGGGATGAGGTGGGTCAGGAAGGAGCTGAAGGTCCGCCTTAGGCCACGTTGCAGTAGGTCAGCTCACCCCAAGCCCCATCCAAGGTGGCTTTGGAGCTCCAGCTTCTCCATTCAAGCCATTCCCATGTCCCACCACCCTCAAGGAGAAGCCTTTCATCCTAAGATCTCATTCCCTCGTCCCAAAATCCTCATCTCATCCCACCCAGCTGAGCTTTAAGGGCTTTTCCACCCCAATTCCATGGTTTTCCGAAGCTCTGGGACATAGGAAGAAGGGTTCGGAAGCCACCCTCCACCTTCTCATTGTAGGATCCCCTACTTAGAGACGAGCGCTGCTACCGGGTGCAACGTGGAGCAGGCTGTGGACACGCTCCTGGACTTGATCATGAAGAGGATGGAGCAATGCGTGGCCAAGAGCCAAAACTCCATCCCAACCAATGGTGGAACATCGGGAATGCTGGATATGACCCAAGGCCAGAAGAAGGAGGAGAAGAAGTGTTCCTGCTAAACCTCCCTGGGAAAAGCAATGGGAAGGTGGCCCTCAAGTCTCCCAGCACCTTCCCGGAGCCAAATCCTGTTGTTCCCATGGGAATGGGTTCTCATTCCAAGCTGGGCTTTAGG
Source organism: Strigops habroptila (assembly GCF_004027225.2). Lineage (NCBI taxonomy): Eukaryota > Metazoa > Chordata > Aves > Psittaciformes > Psittacidae > Strigops > Strigops habroptila. Next base: position 29,618 of record NC_044297.2, on the reverse strand, counting down.
GAAGGGTTTGCTCCTGGTGTCACCTTCCTGGAAAACTCTTCCCTTTTCTTCCTCCCCCCATCATTCCCCAGCCTTTATTTTTCTTGGGATCAGGTTAGGGAATGGAGGAAAGTAGCTTTATTTTTCTAAGGAAAGAAGGGAAAACTTGGCTCCTTCCATTGGAATTCCAGGGAAAATGGGTGGTTTTCCACAGCCAGGCTGGTTTTCCACCTCATCCTGTTGTTCCTACTCCTTGAGTTCCAAAGGAAAGAGACAAAAGACACGACGTGGCCTCTTTACGCTTGCACTGAGGAAGGAATGTTGTGGCTCCATCCCTATGGAATGGTTTGGGAATGGGGTGGCTTGTGCTTTGGGGGGAGAGTTGGGTCTATGGGGCGGAAAGGGGGCGGTGAATGGGGTAAAGAAGCATCGGGGAATGGCGCAGCACCTCTGGTGTTGCCAAGATTCCAAGGGTTTGGAATGTTGGAGGGAATTCTCCAGCGGCAGGGATTACTTTCCAAGGGAGAGGATCTAATGTGGACGCGGAGTAAGTCTATTTTGTGGAGTAACTTCCTACCTTTAGCAGAATCCAACCCCCTCTTCTACACGAGGAAGCCGTCCCCTTCCCGCTTTCCCTTTGGATAACCCATAGGATCTAGGGAACGATCTGTAGCTCTTTGCACTGCTGAGTAGGGACTTACTCACCCTCTGTGCTGAGCCCACCTCTGTGGTGTTGGACCCCGCCAACAACGGGTTTCCTACCAGGAACCGGCTTCCTCATCCTCTCTAAGCCCTCTCCATGAGCGATACGGAGGCTGGGAATGATGGGAAGCCACAAGGTGTGAGTAGAGAGGAGCGTGTTGTAGGAAGGAGCTCAGCGCCGAGGGTGGAACTTACTCACGGGTGCAGCGCAGAAAGGGTGTAGTAGGAAGCAATAGAAGCAGGGTGTAGTAAAGCAATAGTTGGAAAAGCAGGAATAGAGGAAAACCCAACACGCAACTCCTAAGTTACTAAGTGGAACTCCTTTTGTAAGCCAAATAACAGCCTATTTAGGAGGCTACTCCGGCCTTCTTTTGTGGAGTAACTGTTGTAGCTTACTCTGGGTAGGAGCGTCTTACTCCAGGTGGGATTTCCAGGTCTCTCTTTGTGTTTCCTGCACTTTAAGCGACTTACAAAGCACTTGGAGGGGGCAAAATGGGTCTTTTGGGGGGGCAGGATTGCAGAATTCCATGTATTTGATCCCAGATTTTCCATTCTCAACCTCCTCACGTGGTTCAGGCCTTCCCAAAACTGGAGATATTCCCATTTGGAGGCGTGTTTCCTCCTCAAAGGATGTTTCCTCACTGCTTTGGTGTGTTTAACAGGGCAAACTACCTGTAGTAGCGAAAGCACGGGGCGAGTAACCAAATAGTTGCTACGAGGGTGTCAAGGATCAAACTCGCAGCTTAATCCTGGAATGGTTTGGAATGGGAAGGACCTTAAAGCTCATGTGTTGCTGCTCCGTGGAGGAACCGATGGGTAGTACTCAAAGGAGTAAAGGAAGGTGGAGTAAGCAGCGAGTGGCTTCAAGCTGCCCTGCTCCAACCTTGAGGACAAGGTTCCAAGTGGAACAAGGGACATTTAGGTTGGATCCAAGGAATTCCTTCCTGGGAGAGCGGGAAGCGCTGGAAGTGGGGAATGCTCCATCTACTACTAGTAGATGTGGGACGGGAGCTTGGAGTAACCTGCTCAAGTAGAAGGTGTCCTAAGGTGGAACTAGGTGAGCTTGAAGGTCCTTTCCACACCGTACTATGAGGCTATGGAAGGTGTGACCACTACAAGGAGGTTCCACCTACTCTCTCCACATAGAACAGGAGGAGAAACTAAGTAGTAAGTGCTGTGAAGCCCTCAAACGGGTCCGTTTCTCAACCAGCTTCTTGGAGACCTCATTTAGGAGTAGAAACCAGGTTGTCCCCTCTTCTTTCCTCATAGTTCTCCTCCTCCCAACATAAGCAGGGTGTAGTAAAGCAATAGTTGGAAAAGCAAGAGGAATAGAGGGAAACCCAACACGCAACTCCTAAGTTACTAAGTGGAACTCCTTTTGTAAGCCAAATAACAGTCTATTTAGGAGGCTACTCCGGCCTTCTTTCGTGGAGTAACTGTTGTAGCTTACTCCGGGTAGGTGGCTCCGTCCCTTCTCCACCAGCTCTATGCTCCTCTTAGTGTGTGTAAACTATGTGGAAGCTCCGTGGCCCTCGTTGGCACTTGCTTTCCTCCGTGGATACCACCGTGGCTTCTCCTTACTCCTTGGTGAGCAGGTTCGTGTTCCACCGCTGAGGAATTGTGTCCCCCAGCTCCGGCCCCACACTGCTCTTTGTAGAATAAAGGTCCCTTTGTAAAGGTGGTGTCGCAGCTACTTACTCCGGGTTTACTCTCACCTTAGGGAAGAGCAAGGAAAAGGAGGGAGGACTTGGCAACCAGGCCCGGAGTTGCTACTATGGCTTGAAGCTGAGCTTAGTCGCAGCTCCTTGGCAAGGAAAGGGGACAACTCCCTGTTGTAAAGGGTGTGTAAAGAAGGAGAACCCCCCCCTCCACATTGTGTTGGGACAAGCACAACCTCCCTCCTCCTCCTCACTCAGGAGGTGCCAAGCTCAGAGGTGACCCCATGGCTGAAGAAGGCACCTCCTTAGCTTAAGGAACGCACTCCTTTGAAGCCTTACTAAAGGTTTACTACCTTTATTACCATGGGTTTCTCAGCCCCAAATGGTCAAGGAGGAGAAGACAGAGTAAGGCCATGGAGCTTCTCAGGTGGCCTCCATAGGGTGCAGGTAGAAGCTTTGAGGAACCACTTGGGTGCTGCTCCCTCCTCAAGCCACCAGGACGTGGTGGTGCTGCTCCACTTAGGAGATGCTGCGGCCACCATGGAGTAAATGCCCCCCCAAAGGTCATGGCCACCACGTTCTCCACCCCCCCAAGGTGACCATGGTGACATATGGGCTGGGGGGCCACCAAGGAGGTCACCACCTCCGTTGCCTTCAAGGTTCTTCTTCCCCGTGGAGCTCTGCAGCTACAGGGAGTAACTATGGAGGAGATGGAGGTTACACCACGGAGAAGGCCCGATAGAGGTTGGAGGTAGCCATTAGGTCTTTTGCTTCCAGAGCTTGGTGAGCATCAAGTAAGGAGATACTCCAAGGTCTCTTGGGGGGCTGCAGAAGGAAGCAGGAGAAGACAGAGGTCACATAGACCCCACCAGGGTTAAACCAGGCTTAAACCCACCACAACTACACCTGAAGGAGGTCCATGGCCATCATGGGATGGCTTGGAAGGGACCTTGAAGCTCACCTAGATCCAACAAGGCCACCTTCTACTAGAGGAGGTTGCTCCAAGCTTGCTTCTCCATTCACCCCATGGCAATGTCCCACCACCCTCGTGGTGAAGAACCTCCCGAGATGCCACCTCCATCTCTCCTCCTTCAGCTTAAACCCATGTCCCCACATGGCCAAGGTCCTTCTCCAGTGGAAGAGGTGCCTTCAAGAGGAGAAACCTCCAGATCTACTACTTCAAACCCCTTCTACATGCAGCAACTTCCACTTACATCTACTACAATGTTGAATGCAACCAAAAGCTTCTCCAGATGCTCTCGGTTGACCTCCTTGCTGGAGTACATGGTCTCTTTGGGGTGACGTGACCCCCACCACCACCCCCCCTGCCCCACAGCCCTCTTGAAGCACTTACTCCATCCCTACCGCTGTGGAAACCTTCCTCTTGGGTTGGTGGCTCCAGAACCTCACCTTGTCCCGGAGCTCTTGGTTCTACGAGGAGAAGCCAAAGAGACCTTCAGCTCCTCCACAGAGAGGTTTGGGGTGGCCCTTTAGGAGGTCTTTTGGCTCCTTGAGGAACCCCCTTACTTGGGCTTCCAAGAGAGCCACCTTCTCACCCAGCTCTTCGATCTTCTCCTCTTGCTTCTGGAGTTGGTGCCTCAGCTCTTCTGCCTATGGGTTCCACCACGAAGGTCGTGAGAGATGTGGGGCTTGGAGCCACCAAAGTCATCTCTAGGGCGAGCAGAAGCAGTGGCAAAGCTCTCCTTGGAGGAGGGCCTCCAAGTAAGGGATGGAAACCGTGGAGCACCTCCAGGAGGAGATGTGGGGCTGGAAGCTCAGGGGGGACACGGCTTTACTCCCTCCCGACAGGGTGAGTAAAGCCAGAGTAGAACAGGAGGAAAGCGCCTCCTTGTCGCAGCCTCTCTCCCTCTTGCCTTTACTCCTCGGAGGAGCTCCACCAGCTTCACATGAAGCCAATAGTAGGGGGGATGCCTCCAGAGAAGCTCCTACTCAGGACACAGCTTCCGATGGAGCTCCCAAGGGCTGGTTCCACCACGAAGCTTGGACTTGATGCTCCTCAAGAGCTTCTCCAAGCTGGTGGAGCCCATAACTCCCTTCAAACCCCGTTTTGGGGATGTCATCTCCATCCCAAAGGCCAAACCCCTTGGGCTGAGGAGAAGATGCTCATGGCTAACACCTAGACGTAAAAGCTACAAGCCGACATCTCCCAAGGGTTGGAGACCATCCTGACCTCCTGGATCACGTCGTGCAGGTGCCGGTGCTGGCCTTGGATGAGGCGGTGGAGGTGGCAGATCTGCTCCTTCAAGGTGGAGATCTGCTCATGGACATGAAGGCACCTATGGGTGAGAGCCCATGGTCAAGCCTTAAGGACCACCTGTTGTCCCGTCCCACCAGGTCCTTGCCCAAAGGCCTTCTCCAGGGCTCTTGGTGCCCTCTTGAGGTTGAAGGTCTCCATGGGGCCTCCATGGGCATCACATGGTGGCCATCACATGATGGTCACCACCATGATGGTCACCACGTGATGGGCACCACATGATGGTCATCACATGATGGTCACCATGAGGGTCACCACATGATGGTCATCACATGATGGTCACCACATGATGGTCACCATGAGGGTCACCACCATGATGGTCATCACATGATGGTCACCACATGATGGTCACCACATGATGGTCACTGTGAGGGTCACCACCTGATGGTCACCACATGATGGTCACCATGAGGGTCACCACATGATGGTCATCACATGATGGTCACCACATGATGGTCACCATGAGGGTCACCACCATGATGGTCATCACATGATGGTCACCAAGAGGGTCACCACATGATGGTCACCACATGATGGTCACTGTGAGGGTCACTACCTGATGGTCACCACGTGATGGTCACCATGTGATGGTCACCACATGATGGTCACCACCTGATGGTCATCATATGGTCACCACCATGATGGGCACCACCATGATGGTCATCACATGATGGTCACCACCTGATGGGCACCACCAATGATGGTCATCTCATGGTCATCACATGGGCACCACCATGATGGTCACCACATGATGGTCACCATGAGGGTCACCACGTGATGGTCACCACCTGATGGGCACCACCATGATGGTCACCATGATGGTCACCATGAGGGTCACCACCATGATGGTCACCACCTGATGGTCACCAACTGATGGTCACCATGTGATGGTCACCATGAGGGTCACCACCATGATGGGCACCACATGATGGTCATCACATGGTCACCACCATGATGGTCATCACATGGGCACCACCATGATGGTCATCACATGATGGTCACCACGTGATGGTCATCTCATGATGGTCACCATGTGATGGTCATCACCATGATGGTCATCATATGGTCACCACATGATGGTCACCACCTGATGGTCATCATATGGTCACCACCATGATAGTCACCACATGATGGTCACCACATGGTCACCACCATGATGGTCATCACATGGGCACCACCATGAAGGTCACCACCTGATGGTCATCATATGGTCACCACCATGATGGTCACCACATGATGGTCACCATGAGGGTCACCACGTGATGGTCACCACCTGATGGGCACCACCATGATGGTCACCATGATGGTCACCATGAGGGTCACCACCATGATGGTCACCACCTGATGGTCACCATGAGGGTCACCACCATGATGGTCACCACATGATGGTCACCACGTGGTCACCACCATGATGGGCACCACATGATGGTCATCACATGGTCACCACCATGATGGTCATCACATGGGCACCACCATGATGGTCATCACATGATGGTCACCACGTGATGGTCATCTCATGATGGTCACCATGTGATGGTCATCACCATGATGGTCATCATATGGTCACCACCTGATGGTCACCACCTGATGGTCATCATATGGTCACCACCATGATAGTCACCACATGATGGTCACCACATGGTCACCACCATGATGGTCATCACATGGGCACCACCATGAAGGTCACCACCTGATGGTCATCATATGGTCACCACCATGATGGTCACCACATGATGGTCACCATGAGGGTCACCACGTGATGGTCACCATGATGGTCACCACGTGATGGTCACCACCTTGATGGTCATCATATGGTCACCACCATGATGGTCACCACATGATGGTCACCACATGAAGGTCACCACCTGATGGTCATCATATGGTCACCACCATGATGGTCACCACATGATGGTCACCATGAGGGTCACCACGTGATGGTCACCATGATGGTCACCACGTGATGGTCACCACCATGATGGTCATCATATGGTCACCACCATGATGGTCACCACATGATGGTCACCACATGATGGTCACCACCTGATGGTCATCACATGATGGGCACCACCATGATGGGCACCACCATGATGGTCATCTGATGGTCATCACATGGGCACCACATGATGGTCACCACATGATGGTCACCACCATGATGGTCACCACATGATGGTCACCAAGAGGGTCATCACATGATGGTCACCACGTGATGGTCATCACATGGTCACCACATGGTCACCACCATGAGGGTCACCACCTGATGGTCACCATGTGATGGTCATCTTATGGTCACCACATGATGGTCACCACATGGTCACCACATGATGTTCCCCACCTGATGGTCCCCATCTCCACATGCTCCAACATGGCCTCCACCTCCCCAACAAGCTCCTTATCCCCACACCTTGACCCACCGTTGGTGACCTTCAGGCCCGGCCACCACCTCTTGAAGCTTCCTCTCCAACATCACCTTCTTCTCCAGCAGCTGCTGCTTCTCCTAAGGAAGGAGGTGGAACTCCATGAGGAACCTGCCCAGCTTCACGCCCCATGGACCAAGAGGAGAAGATGGGGTGGACCTTCCACGTGGACAACGAGGAGACCCCAAAACCCAGCTCCTTTGACCTCCTCAGCTTGAAGCCACCTTGAAGCCACCATCAGCAGAGCCCCAAATGCTCCTCTCCTGAAGGTCCAACCCACTTCCAGAAGGTCCAACCCATTGGAAGCCACCATTGAGGAGATGGCTTCATCCCTCACGTGTCCACCTTGGCCATGGAGCTCCTTGAGGCCCAAACCAAAGTAGTTTGAGGGCTTCCTTTGGGTCCTATCTCCACCCCAAAAGCCATGAGGAGGTGCTGGAGGAGAAGACCCCACCAAGAACTCATGGACACCTCCATGAAGCTCCAGAAAGAGCTTGAATCTTATGGAGACACCTCAACCACTTCACTTTGGACCTTCTGACGTGTCTCCCACCCCATTGCCAGCGGTGGGACGCATGGACCCACCTCCTCCACCCTCTTGATGCGCATCTTCATCTCCACCATGAGGATACCTTTGGTCCTGAGGTCCTCAAGAAGGTCCTTGCTCCTCTGTAGATGTCCTTGGAGCTTCGCTTCATGGTGGCCATTGAGGACCTAAGAGCGAGGAGGACACCCAAGAAGGTGAGAAGATCCACCAGGTCCCATTGAGGAGCATGGAAGAACTTCCTTAGATGCCACCTCAAGGGCTGCTTGGAAGCCACCAACCCCTTGTGTCCCCCCCCCCTCTTGAAGGTCCATCTCCTCGCTCTTCTCTTCTCCAACCCCCTTCGTGGTCTCCAGCTTCCTATGGGAGGTCCTTCCACCTTGTCCTCCTGGCCAAGGCCACCACTAGAGGACACGAGCACCTGGATGTGCTGTTTCTCCTGCTCATGGAGCTTCTTGAGCTCTTCTGCCCGCTTCTCCTGGGCCTCTTGGAGCTTCTTGGAGGCCCAACGGAGAGCTTGGACACCCGCTTCTCTGGTGGCTTCCAGCTACAAAGAGGAGGAGGAACGGGGGAGTAACTTTACTACAGGTATGGGGGGGGGGTGGAGAATGAGCCACCATGAGGAAGGCCCTTGGAGATGACCATAGGTGGCTGTTGAGGCCATAATGAGGTCTCCAAGGACCATTAGAAGGTCCCCAAGGACCATAAGAAGGTCCCCAAGGCCACAATGAGGTCCCCATTGACCAAAATGAGGTCTCCGCGGACCACAATGAAGTCTCCAAAGACCATCAGAAGGTCTCAAAGGCCACAATGAGGTCCCCATTGACCACAATGAGGTCTCCAAGGACCATTAGAAGGTCCCCAAGGACCATAAGAAGGTCCCAAAGGCCACAATGAGGTCCCCATTGACCACAATGAGGTCTCCAAAGACCATTTGAAGGTCTCCAAGGACCATAAGAAGGTCTCAAAGGCCACAATGAGGTCCCCATTGACCACAATGAGGTCTCCAAAGACCACAATGAGGTCTCCAAAGACCATAAGAAGGTCCCCAAGGATCATTAGAAGGTCTCCAAGGACCATAAGAAGGTCCCAAAGACCATAAGAAGGTCCCCATTGACCATAAGAAGGTCTCAAAGGCCACAATGAGGTCTCCAAGGACCATTTGAAGGTCTTCATTGACCACAATGAGGTCTCCAAAGACCATAAGAAGGTCTCAAAGGCCACAATGAGGTCTCCAAGGACCACAAGAAGGTCCCAAAGGCCACAATGAGGTCTCCAAAGACCATAAGAAGGTCTCAAAGGCCACAATGAGGTCTCCAAGGACCATAAGAAGGTCTCCAAGGACCATAAGAAGGTCCCCAAAGACCATAAGAAGGTCTCCACTGACCACAATGAGGTCTCCAAGGACCATTTGAAGGTCTCCATTGACCACAATGAGGTCTCCAAGGACCATAAGAAGGTCCCCAAAGACCATAAGAAGGTCTCCACTGACCACAATGAGGTCTCCAAGGACCACAAGAAGGTCCCCATTGACCACCATGAGGTCCCCATTGACCACAAGAAGGTCCCCATTGACCACCATGAGGTCCCCATTGACCACCATGAGCTCCCCATTGACCACCACGGGGTCCCCATTGACCACCATGAGCTCCCCATGACCACCATGGGGTCCCCATTGACCACCATGAGGTCCCATTGGCCACCATGAGCTCCCCATTGACCACCATGGGGTCCCCATTGACCACCATGAGCTCCCCATTGACCACCATGAGGTCCCATTGACCACCATGGGGTCCCCATTGACCACCATGAGCTCCTCATTGACCACAAGAAGGTCCCCATTGACCACCATGAGGTCCCATTGACCACCATGGGGTCCCCATTGAGCACCTGGATCTTCAGCGCTAAGCTAAGCTTCTAATATAGATGCTTTTCAGCCCGGTGGGCCCATGACACCTCAGGCCATAGAAACTGGGGGAGTCACCCAGAAGGGACGGGTCGCTGCTCAGGTCGGGCTGGGTGTGGCTCAGCAAGTGCTGAGCAATTGTATTGAGCATCACTGCTGGCTCTTGGTGCTTTCTTTCCCCTTTTGGTTCCATATCTCTCCCCTTGTTGTTTCCATTATTCTTAATAACAATAATACCAATATTACATTGTACTTCATTTCAGTTCCTGACCTGTTCTCATCTCCACCTTTGGGTTTTACATTGTTCCCATCCTCCTCCCCATCCCACCCGGGTGCTGAGCAAGCGGCTGCTGGCGCTGAGTTGCCGGCTGGCTTTAAACACTGACCCTGTCCTGGCCCCTTTGCTGTGGCAGCAGGGGCTGGATGTTTGCACTCTTGGAGCTCGGCTCTTTGGATGGGCACGGAGCTGGGAGCAGCATTATTTGGCTGAGGAAGCGCAGCTCCCGAGTGTTGCTGGGGCTGGGGCAGTGCTTGCCAAGGGCAGGGGAGGCCCAGCAGCAGCTCCTGTCCTGGCACTGTTGCTGTGGGAGCACAGGGGCTCCCGCGGGCATTGCCGCAGTCAGGATTGCGCAGGGGTGGCCAGAGCCCACCAGCTCCTTCCCACCTTCCGCAGTGCCCGGTGGGCTTCCGCACACTGAGGGCCATGGCAGCTGGAGGAAGCCCAGCACATCCAGGCTGGGTCCAAAGAGAGCTGAAGAGAAGGCTCCCAAGAGCAGGAGAGCTCCTGGCACAGGGACTATCCCAGCTCCAGGTCCAGCTTGCACTGGACGCCCTGCCCCTCACGCCCTCGGCGGCGGGTCACAGCGGGGCCCTTTGTGACCCGGTCTGTGACACTCCCCGGCGTGGTCCCGTCCCTTGCACTGCCCTTCCCTCCCCCTGCCCACATCCCTCCATCGCGCAGGGGGGCAGAGAGACCCCCCAGCCGCCCCAGGGTGGCCTGGCAGGAGCTGGGGGCTCCCCAGGAGAGCAGCTCTGCGCTGGAGCCAGCCCAGGGCTGCCTGGGGCAGCCACTGCAGAGCGGGGAGTGAGGGCTCCCCCAGGCCTGGGCAGGCTCGGGGCCAGGGACTGCCACCAGCTGGATGCTGCCACTGCTGGATCCCGCTTCCTCCTCACGCCACGTGAATGATGAGAGCAATGTTGGGTGGGGAGGTGAGGAGCGAGGTGGGAGGTGCAGCGCTGGACATTAAGGGCTGCTTTTCCTGCCTGTCCAGGCCTCTGGAAGAGACACTCAGGATTAATTGCAGTTGAATAGAAATTTCTAAACTGAAAAGGAATAAAATAAACACTTTCAGATAACTCTTTTCAGAAGCTTTTTGTAGTCTTCCTCCACTTGGAAACCTCCCCAATTCCCTGGAAGACAATCTAGAAGACATGACAAAAGCAACAGGGTTTTCGTCAGGGTTTTAATGAGCCCCATTGGTGTATTTGGGCTGAGTCCATGAACCTCAGGAACAGAGAAGAGATTGAAGAAACCTCTCATAAGTCCAAGTTAAAAACAAAGCCCCAGGTCCCCTCAGCATTAATGGGCCCCACTGAGGGCTGTTACTGACAAAGCCTTCCCAGGGACTCGTTAAAGCAAGTAATTGGAGGCTGATCACAGGGAGACAAAGGCAAAATGCAGGTGTCTGATGGTGAGAACATCCTTGGTTGGTTTGATGAAGCAGAAAGGCCAAGCCCTGAGCACAGCCCTTGGAGAAGTGGAGCCAGAAATCCTGAGAATGAAAGTTCTCCTCATAGGCCTTGATGAAAGAGGCAACTGCCATAGCCCAGGGGACAGAGACCTTTTGTTCTTTTGCGCCTTTCAGCCTTGCCAGAATCCTCAGTCATCTCTGCTGCAGGCTGCCCTACACTGGCCCATGCCTGCACCTCTTTCCCTTCAGGCTGTTGCAACCCATCTTGCTTTCCCACCTCGTTCTCACCCTGACATTTCTGTACCTTCAGTCACATCTCTCCACATAACATCATCTGTTCCTTGAAACACAAAGCCATGGGCTGCTCCAGACTCCCTCTGGGTGACCTCTTGCACCACAAGTCTACATTTTGAGAGACTTTTGTAATCACTAACTTCGAGTCTGAACTTTCCTAAGCTGTACTTTGAAGAGGTTTCCCTCTCTTTCCACTAGCAAGAAAACCTCCATCATCTCTGAAACTTCCCTTAAAGTGGCTGTAGGCTGCTCCTATAGTGTCAATTCACCAGCTGCAGTGAATATCTCTCAGCAAGGCCATCTAAAGGAGGCTTCTAGAGGAATGGGTGATACCATCAGTATAGAGAACTAAGCACCATGGGAGAGCAGTGGGAAAAGGAAATGGTGCAGATTGAGAACTTCTTGGCAAGAGCCAAAAGGAAAGGTGGTGTCCTTGGGTGCAAGGTACCCCATGCTCTGGGGACAGGGCACCTCATCTGGGACAGCTTCCTGCCCGTAGCACCCTCTCTGCTGCGCACACCCCGCTCTCTGCCCACACTCACAAGTGTCTCCCAGAACCTTTGCACTTCCCCTGCAGCAGCGACACCTCACTCCAGGAGGTTCCTGCATTCCCCAGGCTCAGGGATGGTTCCTGCATTCCAGGCAAGTTTGGGTGGTGCAGGAGAGGGAGACAGGAAGGTCGGCTCATGGGGCATGATGAGCAGTGTTCAGGCACCCCCAGCAGTGGGCATTCCCCATGAGCCATGCTGAGGCATGTTCCCATGTGGGAAACTTCTCAGAGAACCTCTGGTTTGTCCAGGGTCTGCAGCCACACTCCAAGGGACACCTACTCCTCCTCCACCTACAGACATCAACTGCTCTCCATTGCTGGGCTCAGTCCTGCTTGTAAGGATTTGTTAAAGCCCTGAACCATCCCCTTGCTTCTTGCTGACTTCCCGCCACCCTCTCTCACCTCCCTACACACTGCTCATTGCCACTAGTAACTAACTGAAGAGTTAAGAAGCTCTCAAGGCTTTCCTCAGGGTGGGGGTGACCATGTTTCTCCATTCACCATTGATGGATCCCAGAAAGGCCACTTGAGGAAACCCATCCAGATGTGTGAGGGGAGGACTTCCCTGAGGCACCTCTGTGCTCTTGCAGGTCTAAGTGCTTTTGCACTTAGGCTCCAGGAGTTCATTTGGTGCCATTCCTTTGGGGTTCATTTCTTGAAACATACAGCTTTGGGCTGATCTGGACTCCCCCCGGGTGGCCTATTGTTCCACAGCACTTCTTGGTGCTGAGAAACTTCATTTCTTTAATGTTATTGCTGTCATTCACTCTTCCTTGAGAAGGTAGCTCTAACTGCACTGTGGGTAATCTCTGGCATGAAGTTGTTAGACCAGTGCTGCTTCTCTCTTTGCTGACTGTTATCATTTAATGCCAACAGCTCTCTCCTGAGAGGAATGCTGCTTTCCATGGGTACTCAGAGAGACCATTCCTGTGCTGGGAGGAGGCTGTCCTGTAAGGCCTGCCAGACTTGCTCATGCTCCTTCACCATCAGAGCCGCTTCCCATGGAACCTCCTGGACCAATTTCCAAGCAAGTCCAAGTGTTATCCTCTGGAGTTCAGAGTCTGTTCTCTGCTGCTGGCCTTCCTCATGCCCTTTGGCATCTGAGTCCCCGCTATTGCATGATCATGCTAACAGTGATGGACACATCCTGACCAGCTTTTCCTTGCTGGCCAGGATCAGGTCCGGGGGAGCATCACCCTCGTTGGCCCGCCCTGCATCTGTGTTAATAGGTTGTCCCAAGACCCTCCAGACTGTTGCACACTGTTGTTTGCCTGGCCAGTGAATGCCGGGGCAATTCCAGTTCCATAGGAACCTGCTCATTAACCTGGAGACTTCCTCAGGTGCTGACAAAAGATCTTTTCTGTTTCCCCTCCCTGATCAAGTAGTTTGCAGCTGTGAGCACAACGTCCCTCTTACCAACTCCTCTGATCTTCAGCAACAAAAGCCAACCCAACCTGTTGCCTGTCTCATAAAGGACCTCCAGAAATTCAAGCTTCCCCTTCATGCAGGGGGCATCCATCCTCCTCATCGTTCTTGCTTGCATGCTACACCTCCTGGGGTTCCAGCCATCAAAGGGGCATGAGATTATCTGTACAATTCTCCTGTTACAGAGCTGGATCTAAGGAACAGCATTTTAAATGATGCCTCCCAGAGTCCGGGGCCTTTCTTCCTGGGACAAGAACAGACCAGCACATCCTGGTGAAAAACATTCTCTCAGCACCTTGGATGCAGCCCCTTTGGTCCCATGGACTGGTAAGGGTGCAGTTTGCAAAGTAACCCCTGGCTTGATCCCCATCCAGCGCTGGTTGTTCCCCTTTCCCATCCAGAGTCCTGCTTCAAAGCACAAAGGCCTGGGAGACCTTGCTGGTGGGAGCTGAGGCAAAGAAGAGATAGGCTACCTGAGATCTACCTGCATGTACCCTTGCTTTATTTAGTAGTGGTCCTGTGTTATCTCTCCTTTCACTGTTCCTCAGGTTGCAGCAGCTCACCCTGGTGCTCTTGAATGCCCTTCTGAGGATGCTGTCTCTGAAGGCCAGGTGTACCCAAGCACACAGTTAAAATGTTTGGGCTGTTCCTTGGTTGAATCATGAAGGGAGAGAGTAAAGACCCTGATGAGAAGCATTTTTTGTTCACTCAGTGCCTGCAGAAAGGACAGACCTTGCCTCACCAACAGCAACTGATGGCTGATGCCTCTGAATGCTACAAGAATATTCCCAAAGATATTGTCCTGTCTCTATATAAGCCTGCACCTATCTTTGACCTGTCTCTGTTACCTGCATGTAACTTTGACCAGCCCTGTAATGCCAAATGTCAGCAGAGATTTGCATCTGGACACCTCACTCATGGGCGCCATCACTGTTAATGACCATGAGAGCTGAGACAAGGAGCTCACATGGAGGCGCCTTTTTAATGAACACCTGACCAGAGGCAGGAGGAATCCCACCTCCTGTGGGTTTGTGGTGAGCCTGGGAGGAAGCTGAGTCCCCTTCCAGCCCCAGGGCTACAGTCCCAGGAGGAGATGCCTCAACTAACCAGGCTGAATCCCTTCCTTCAGCAGGGGTAAAGGACATCCCTGCCTGTCCTGGTCTGCCTGTCCTGTCTAATGATGGGACAAGAAACAGGCTGCCCACAGAAGTGGTTGGGTCACCATCCCTGGAGGTATTTATAAGAAATGTAGATGTGGCACTTGTGGACATGGCTCAGTGGTGGACTTGACAGTGTTTGGTTAATGGTTGGACTCGATGTTCTTACGGGTCTTTTCCAACCTAAATGATTCTACAGTTCTAAGAAAAGCTGACGTTCAGACCAAACTGTGTCTCTCAGCAGAGAAATGACACTGCAGGAATAAGCGTGTCTCCCAGCTGAGGGAGGGAACATCAGTGCTTGCTTCAGGCTGTTTGCCATGCTGTTGCCCTGCAGCCCCGGGGAGCTCTGGAGGGAGCCCAGAGGGGCAGAGGCAGTGCCACCCTGGGTTGAGCTTAAAGGCACTTGGCAGTGGAGGATGCTGAGAGCTGCCTGCAGGAGAAACCTTCCCAGCCCTGTGCGTGGTAAGGCTCTGGGTGCAGGGCAATGCAGCTGCAGTTCCTGGAGGGATCTCCTCAAGCTGCTGCCTGGGACAGTCCATGGGATCTGTCAGGAGGACTCTCTTAGTTTCTGTGTGTAGACAAGGAGGAGGATGTGCTGCAGAGCAGGGCTTCCCTCTGCACCATGAGAGGGCCAGGACAAGCCAGGTCCCTTGTCGCGGGGCTGGCTGCAGGGTGTGAATGTGGGTGTGCAGCCAGGGGTGCCCAGCGCTGTCCTTGCGAGCAGGGTCCCTGCACCCCAGGGGCTGTGTGCCGGGGCAGGGACTCTGCCGCCTGCCAGGGTCAGCACTCAGCCTGCCCGGGAGCTCCCCATAGCGCTGGGGGAGAAGCTGGGGGGGAAGGAACACGCCCTGGCAGGGAAGGGAAGTGCTGGGTGGGTGACGCTGCTCCAATCTCCAGTCACTCTGAGCACATTTGCAGAGGGTTCTTCTGAAAGACGCTGAGGCAGCGTTTACCTGATAGGGAAGGATTCTGGGCTTTGATGTTTTTCACTCTTGGTTGGCAGGTTGGGCAGTGGGAGCTGGGAATTTACTTCTCTGCTTTGGAGAAGGCACCGAGAGTCTTGTCAGGACTTGTCTGAGCTGCTCCTGAGCCCCTGCACAGGCAGAGATGCCCCTGGGCAGAGCCCTGCTGCCGGGAGGGGTGTGCAGGGCAGAGCTGAGCACACAGCCCATGGGATGGGCTCTGGCAGCACTGAGAGGGAGCAGAGCTGGGCACAGAGCAGCAGCTCCTGGCAGGGACAGCTCCAGGCAGCAGAGCCATGGGCAGGGAGTGGGGGGAAAGTGCAGCCCAGGCCTGGGGAGGGTGCGTTCAGGCAGCTCTCTTGGTGTCTGGCACTGGAGGTGGCTGCTGGCCATGCTCTGCTGGGCAAGGAGCTGACTGTCTCTCTAGAACATCTCCTCTGCAGTTCCCTGCCTGTCTGCTCTGCCTGTCCTGCTGGGCTTGCGACCTGCCCCCAGACAGGCACAGCTCTCCCGCAGGGTCCTCACGAGTGCGGAGCCTTCCCTTGGGGGTCAGCACTCTGCGCTCAGTCCTTTGCTTCTGCTGCCAAGGGCTGTGCCCTGCTCTGTGTATCACAGCTGCACCTTGGGCTGGGAGAGAGTTCTGCCCTTTGGAACAGCAGGGCTCCCTGGCTGGCACCAGAGTCCAGTTGTTCTTTATCTCATTCTTTGTCTTTTCTCTGTTTTTTTATTTCAGAGTTATCTGTGTGTGCAGTAATACTTGGGGCATCACAGGGGCAAGTGCAGGGCAGCTGGGAACCA
Source organism: Strigops habroptila (assembly GCF_004027225.2). Lineage (NCBI taxonomy): Eukaryota > Metazoa > Chordata > Aves > Psittaciformes > Psittacidae > Strigops > Strigops habroptila. The sequence continues at coordinate 13,260 of NC_044297.2, read as the reverse complement.
GACTGATGGACTCTGCAGCTCTCCAGACTGTGCACTAAGCAAGAGGCTGCTGAGGGCTTTCATCTGTCCTGTCCTAATACTGGCTGAACTTTCAGTCACAAAAATTAGGATTTCTACACCTAAAAATAATACTTGTCAGATGAGAAACTTCTGAGAAAATCCTGATAAAGTCACGCAGAGGCTCTGCTCTGCAGCCACAATCTTCATAGTTGTGAGTGCAGACACTGAACCTCTGTTACATCTGGCATCCCTCGTGGATATTGAAGCTTTCAGAGAAGCTTCGTGAACCCCCTGCAGTGGTGCAGAGCTGAGTCCTTGGGAGCCACAGTGCTTCTCCCAGCACACTCAGCCAACAGCACCAGAAACAGGAAAATGCATTTGAACTTGGGGGGGTGGTGGTGGAAATCTCATGAGAAATTGACTGGTTTTATCCTGAGAACTCTCCCCTAACGTGTCACTGCCTTTTTACCTGTGACAGATCCCCATGTCCAGAGGCAGCAGATGTCCAACGGCAGCTCCATCACCCACTTCCTCCTCCTGCCATCCGCAGACACGCGGGAGCTGCAGCTCTGGCACTTCTGGCTCTTCCTGGGCATCTCCCTGGCTGCACTCCTGGGCAACGGCCTCATCATCACCAGCACAGCCTGTGACCAGCACCTCCACACCCCCATGTACTTCTTCCTGCTCAACCTCTCCCTCCTGGACCTGGGCTGCATCTCCACCACTGTCCCCAAATCCATGGCCAATTCCCTCTGGGACAGCAGGGCCATCTCCTACACAGGTTGTGCTGCACAGGTCTTTTTCTTTCTCTTCTTGATCACAGCTGAGTTTGCACTTCTCACCATCATGTCCTATGACCGCTACGTGGCCATCTGCAAGCCCCTGCACTATGGGAGCCTCCTGGGCAGCAGAGCTTGTGTCCACATGGCAGCAGCTGCCTGGGGCACTGGGTTTCTCACTGCTCTGCTGCACGCAGCCAGTACATTTTCGCTACCCCTCTGCCGAGGCAATGCTGCGGAGCAGTTCTTCTGTGAAATTCCCAAGCTCCTCAAGCTCTCCTGCTCACATTCCTACCTCAGGGAAGTTGGGCTTCTTGTGGTTAGTGCCCTGATTGCTATTGGGTGTTTTGTTTTCATTGTGGGGTCCTATGTGCAGATCTCCAGAGCCATGCTGAGTATCCCCTCTGAGCAGGGATGCCACAAAGCCTTTTCCACGTGCCTCCCTCACCTGGCTGTGGTGTCCCTGTTTATCACCACTGTCATATTTGCCTACCTGAAGCCCCCCTCCATCTCCTCTCCATCCCTGGATCTGGTGGTGTCAGTGCTGTACTCAGTGGTGCCTCCAGCAGTGAACCCCCTCATCTACAGCCTGAGGAACCAGGAGCTCAAGGATGCTGTGAGGAAGCTGATGACTGGATGTTTTTCAGCAGTCATACACTGCCTGCTCTCCTCTGCAAAAGGCTCCCAGTGTAGGTCATGACAGGCCAAATCTGTCTTTCCTGCTTTACGTTTGATTTCCTTTTTCCACTTATGATGTCGTTGTCTTCAAAGACATGCCAGTATTCATCCCCTGCTACTTCACTGTCTGCCAGTCTTGTGTGGTCCACAGACTTTGTGTCAGTGGGGGCTGTCTCTCATTGTATTTAAGCAAAATAAATGATCCTGCAGCAATTTCTTCTCTGTGATATGTCCTCACGTGAAGGGGAATGAAATCAACTTTCTGGCTGCTCTAGCTCTGGGATGGCTGCTCTGTGCCTGGAGCAGGAAGAGCTCTTGAGGAGCCCAAGGGCCGGGGCTGTTGTGCTGGTGTGGGGAGATGGGATGGCATGGGGGGGCTGCAGAGCTCTCTCTCAGGGTGTCCTGGGGAGGAGAGCAGGGGACACAGGTGTCCCTGCAGGGGACTCACCTGCACTGGCACAGGCTGGGGCTGCCTGGCTGGGAGGTGTGTGAACCCTTCCAGGGACGGTGACTCCACCACTGCCCTTGGCAGTCTGTTCCAACACCTGAGAACTCTTTGGAGAAGGAATTGTTCCTCATCTCCATCTAAACCTCCCCTGATGCAGCTTGAGGCCGTTTCATCTTGTCCTGTCCCTTGTTGCTTGGGAGCAGACACCAGCCCCCTCCTGGCTCCATCCTCCTGTCAGGCAGTTGTAGAGAGCAACAAGGTCCCCCCTGAGCCTTCTCTTCTCCAGACTAAACCCCCCCAGGTCCCTCAGCTGTTCCTCATCACACTTGTGCTCCAGGCCCTGCACCAGCTCTGTTGCCCTTCTCTGGCCTCGCTCCAGCACCTCAATGTCTCTCTTGTAGGGAGGGGCCCAGAACTGACACAGGATTCAAGGTGCAGCCTCACCAGTGCCCAGTGCAGGGGGACAGTCACTGCCCTGGCCCTGCTGCCACACTGGTGCTGATACAGGCCAGGATGCTGGTGGCTTCTTGGCTGCCTGGGCACAAGCTGCTCATGTTCAGCTCCGTCCATCAGCACCCCCAGGTCCTTTCCCAGGAGCTGTTTCCAGCCGCTCTTCCAGTGCTCCCAGTGCTCCCACTACCTGCTGCAGGTACTCTCAGTCCCTCTTAGTGCTTCCAAGTCCCCCCCAGTGCTCCCAGTACCTGCCCCGGGGGGGGGAGCAGCTTTTTTGGGGCACCCCCAGTTGGGGGCAGGGGTGTTTGGTGAGGCCCCTCCGGGATTTTGGGTCCCCGGGTTCAGTTGGGAGGGGCCCAGGATGTTGGGGGGGTGTAGCCCACTTTTGGGCTGCCCCAGGCCCCCCATTTGGGGGTCCTGCATGCTCTTGTGGTGCTTCAAGGAGATTTGGTGGTTACGCAGTATTTTGGGGGACACCACGATTGCTTTGGGTGGCTCCAGGGCCCTTGGGGGGGGGCAGCGTGGTTTTGGGGTGCCCCTTTATTGCAGGTCCATCCCCTCTGACCCCCTGAATTCACTACTGAACCCCTGTGAGTCTGGGGGGCACTTTGGGAGTGCCAGTGCTATTTTGGGGAGCCCACAGCAATTTTGGGGTCCCCCCAGTGGATTTGGGATCCCAGAACATTTGGGGGGACCGCAGTGCAGGTGCTGGGGGGACCCCACTTTTCGGGCACCCCTTTTTCAGGGGGCTCCTGGCTGCTGCGTTGAGCTGGGGTGTCATTGGAGCTATGGGGTTTGGGTTTGGGGGGATTTGAGGCTTCCTGGTGGGATTTTGGGGTGCAGCGGGGCTGGGTTCAGGGGTGCTGGGTTTTGGGGTGCCACCTGGCTGCCAGGCACTTGTACAGAGCCAAGAGCCTCTTGAGGTGCTTCTTGTGCAGCTCCTTCGGTCCTGGAGCTGCTGCTGCAGCAGCTTCACGTCGGCCTCGTGGTGCCGCAGCTCCTGAAAATGGAGGGTATATCAGTCCCAAGGCACCCAAGTCTCATTGGATGCCCCATGTGGTCCCTTTGTGTTAAATGGGGGGAATTTGGGGGTTCAGAAGGATTTGGGGGCTCATGGGAGATTTCAGGGTTCATGGGGGTCTCCAAAATTCCCCATAGGGGGCACGGTAATTTGGGAGACCCCCCCATATTCCACAAAATGGTGGCATACATCCATCCTAGGGCACCCCCAGTCTCTCCTTGGTGCCCCATCTTCCCCCAGGGTGGAGATGTGTTACAGGAAGAGAACTTGGGGGTTCAGAGGGGATTTGGAGGTTCAGGGGGGATTCTGGGGTTCAGGAATCTTCCCAAAACTCCCCAGAGGGATGCAGGATTTGGGGCATCCCTCCATGTCCCGAAAATGAAGGTACATCTGTCCCAGGGCACCCTGAATCTCTTTTTAGTGCGCCATGTTGGCCCATGGCAGTAAATAGGGGGAATTTGGGAGTTGGTGGGGGGAGTCCCCAAACTCGGGGGGCGGGGATCAAGCCTAGGCTTTACCAGAGACCACTGGGTCCCCTCCTGCCTTCCGCAATGCCCGGTGGGCTTCCTCGGGCATTGCCAGAGCCAGGCAGGTGCCCTTGTGCTGAGCTCCCAGTGACAGCACCAGCAGCTGCCCTGCCCAGGGGCTGCTCCTGCCCTCACACCTTCTCAGCACCTCTCACACCAGCAGCTCCTGCACACACAAGGCTCCTGCTTCACCCCCAGCACCTCTGCAGGCAGAGCTGAGCTCCAAGCACATCAACAAGCCCAGGGCCTCCTCCTCACCTCTCCCCTGCTCCTCCAGCTGGGATGGCACCAGCACATCTCCTGACAGCTTCTCCTCCCTTTAGAGCACGCACCCACAACACGTTTCAAGCGAACACTAAACTAGGATTGAAAAGCCAAAGAACACGTACCTGGATGCGCAGGGCAGCCAGGGGAGATGCAGCCTCCCGATGGAGGGGTCTCCTCTGCACTGGTTCCTGCAGGGCTCTCGCTCCTTAAATAGCCCACGCTCACCGTGGGGGCCCCCGTCACAATGGGCGTCTCCACAGCAACCGCCACGGCTTTGTGATGGCGGCAGCATCGTGCCCATGGCCACTGGGCACCCAGGGGTGCTCCGGGAGTCGCCGCAGGGGGACCAGCCTCTGCCCAGATAGTTCAGGGAGGTCCCTCACGGGCTGCTCTTCCTCAGTGCCTTTCATCCAGAGGTGGAGAATGCGAGGGGCCACAGCTCAACCTGGGCAATGAACATGATGTCACATCTACCTATGAGAAGTGGAAAGTGACCAACATTTGCACATCAGAGAATCATGGAATCCCAGACTGGTTTGGGGTGGAAGGGACCTTAAAGTTCATCCAGTCCCAACCTCCTGCCATGGGCAGGGACACCTTCCACTAGAGCAGGTTGGTCCAAGCCCCTGTGTCCAACCTGGCCTTGAACACTGCCAGGGATGGGGCAGCCACAGCTTCTCTGGGCACCCTGGGCCAGCGCCTCACCACTATCATAGTAAAGAATTTCTTCCTAATGACTAATCTAAGTCTGCCCCCTTTCACTTTAAAGCCATTCCCCCTTGTCCTGTCACTACAGGACCTTGTAAAAAGTCCTCTCCAGCTTTCTTGTAGGCACCCTTTAGGTATTAAAAGACTGTTACAAGGTCTCCCCTTCAGGAGCCTTCTCTTCTCCAGGCTGAACCAGCCCAGCTCTCTCAGCCTGGCTCCAGAGCAGAGCTGCTCCAGCCCTTGCAGCAGCACCGTGCTCTCCTCTGGAATCGCTCCAGGAGCTCCACATCCCTCTTGTGCTTTTGCCCCAGTGCTGGATCAGGACTGCCTCTGCCCAGCCACTAAACGAGGTCAAGTGCCACTAATCAAAGAGATTTATTGCTTACTTATCTAAACAAAGTAGTTATTTACTGCCGTAAGAACACAGCAATCGGAAAGAGGGAGAAAATAGGAAAGCTGGCAAGCAGTCGGGATAGAGTTGCAGCAGGATATAGTCACCACCATGGATCCAGCGGCATGCCGCTGGTCTGGAGTCTCCGTGTACTTTGGTGGGGGGCTTCCACTCGCCGTTGGATCACACAGTCTCTTATAGGGTCTTAGTGCATTCCTCCGCATGCTCTCAGTCCTGGCACGCTGGTCCCGAGGGGCGCACGTGGGGTGCATGCCAACACCGCCTGATCATTTGCTGTGGGCTGCACATGCCTTGGGAGGTTGGGGCTCACCCATGCCCAGGCACATCCTCCACAGCAATGTGCCTGCCTTGACCTTGGTCGAGACTGGTTTTGGGTGTCTGCTTGTTCCTGATCTGTTCACAGCAGCTGAGCTTGCCTCAATTGTACAACTCACAGTGAGCTCACCAGGATTGCAAACAAGCTTTGAGGCAGTCAGCTTAAAATATGGTCTCCCACAGCACCCCGTGGCTCAAAGATTGTTGTGTCTTCATCCATGGTGGTGAAAAAGTAGGGAAAAAAGTGTGGGAAAAAGCATCATCTATACAATCTTTACAAGTGAGGTGTTAGGTTTAGGCCTGTTCTGCTAACAGGCAGGGTACACCACAAAATGGCCACAAGCTACAGTTTATTAAACAAGCACACTAAAGCAAATAAGCACGCTCATGCAAATCAGGTATATATCTCTCTAAATATAGTAAATAAGTAGAAGAAAGCAAATCAGTTTTGAAAAGTAAAGGAAAGTGAAGAAATGTAAAGTAGAGGAAAACGAGCAATGCATCAAATCATTACTGCATAGAGAGAACAGAGATTAAGAAGAAATCCATCACCAATTTGGGTGACATGGGTTAGTGTGTGGTGTCCCTGCCCATGGCAGACGGGTGGAACTAGATGATCTTAAGGTCATTTCCAACCCTAACTATTCTATGATTCTATGAATCACCACCGAGTCAGCCCACACTTCAGCTGGGAAGCCCCGTTGCAGCCGATGCCGGGAGTCTCAGGTAATTGGGAAAGTTCCTATGTGGTGCGACCACCCTCATGTTTTCCTGCCTCTTTCTGACAAACAGTCACCATGAACATACACATATATGCTCTACCCAATACACTGTGACACAAACATCCTGTGTTATGTCTCTCAGTCATGAGAGGAAATCAACTCTCAGCTAGGTTCCCATCCGTTACACAGAGTCACAGCCAAATCCAAGCAGAGTAGCTGTATGCACGCAGAGGAAGCAGCAAATGGAGAGAAGAAAAATAATGGAAAAGAATATTTTATTTTCACAAAATGATGGAAAACAACAAAAATTCTCTTCCTGATGTAGACACTCAAGTTTGCTACTGCACTTGAAAAGAATCTGAACACAAACAAAATTCCCTTGGAGACAAGACTCCCCATCTTCTAAGAGCCTTCTGAGCTTTCACAATGGCACACACAATCCTGACTTCCACAGGACGAACTCAAAGGTACGCTTGTCTTTAGCTGGACACTTGTGATGGAGGATCTGGGGGAGTCCTGGGCTTGAATATCCCATGAGGGAGGGAATCTCTGCTTTTGTAACATAGGGACACAGGGCTATGACTTCAGTTTTCCAGAGAAAAATAATGTGGTGCTTTGATTTGATTAACCCTAGTGTGATTGATGGAAGAAGCCTCAGCATCTGTATTGCAGGCAGCTTGCTTTCACAAGTCACACAGTGTTTATGCTGAAGATTTCCTGTGCCACACGCCTGACAAATTACTTTGCCCTTTTAAACAGAGAAAGAATGCATTTCACATAGTATCTGAAAACTATGAACAACACTAATAAGAAGAGGACTTGATCTTACAAAGTGCTGTGGTTATTCAGCCCTGCAGATAGAAGAGATCCTTCAGGTCTGTGGTGTGGGCTTCAGGTTTTAGTTAGGCCATAGTGCCTGCTCATCACAAATCCATGGATCTTGGTGACAACTCATTTTAAAGTATGGTACAGTTCCCTCAGGAGACCCAGCATCAATACCTCCACATGTTTGTATAGACCAGTGTCAGTTTGCTTAGCCACTGCACTCACACAAAACAGAAAGTCCAGTATCTGCAAGGAAAATGATTCTTATCCCCCTGAGGGTGCCCCAGCACACTCACTATTAACAAGCGAGATTCCACCAGAGCTGAGAATAATGAGTCTGCTGTTTTGATGGTGGCCACCGAATAGTTCAAGACTGCCTGTGCACCTGCATCAGGACTGCCAGAAAACATCCAATGTGGGGCAGTGTCTATAATCTACCAACTGTGGACATGCAGCATCAGTTGGCTCTTTCTCACACCCTTTCCCCTGACTGGAGGGGTTGAGGATGGCCCCTACCTGGGTCCCCATACCCTTGGGGAGGGAGTATTCTAGAGGGTAGATTTTGTCTAGTTAAGCCCACCAGCACTTTTGGATCACTGGCTAATACTGTGCTTGAGCATTTTGGGCATCTCCCCACTGCCCCAGCCCTGCCAGCCCATCTGTGCTAAGCACTTACAATCAAATGAGGGAAGCAGAGTAATGAGCACCTATTTAATAAACTTAAAATGTTCAGTAATACTAAGGCCATAAATGATAGAATCAGAGAATATCTTCCTACTGAACACAAGTGCACATGTTCCTGTCTTTCACACTGCTACCTCCTGTGCTCTTCAAGGTGCCTTCCTGAGCTTATGTGGTTTACCTTTAATGCGTATTTCTACACAAGGCGGTTTGAATCCTACTGACCCTTAAAGCTGTCATCATGTAATTAGAGAAACCCAAGCTGGATCAAACTATTTTTCATGAAGTCATCTGTTAGAAAAATGCATGCCAGGAGGTAAATTGCTGTTTTGTTAGATTTATTCCCAATTACCTTTACACAGATGTTGGATTGGGGCTGCAGCTGTGGAGCTATTGGTGACTCACATCCAATGCAAGAGGGTGTATTCAGTGGCAGGAGGTGTCTGCACTCAAGACATGGTGCCATCTGAAGAAAAAGCCACATCACATCATGTCATTAAGGTTATCAGGAGGTTTTCAGTATTTTCCTGCTTAGAGTCTACAGCAGCAAAGTCACTAGAAACACAGCAACTGACAGCCACAGCTGCTGGTACTGATCCTTACAGATCAAAGGCTATTGAGAAAATATGGAGGCAACTGGAAAGAGTGACTTTACTGACAACTAAAACTAGGCCAGAAAGGTACTAAGTTAGTTTTCAGTAGAATTAAAAAGCTGCTCTCAATTGTAGGAGATGACGAACCTAATCTAAAGAGGTGGTGAATATTCTCAGACATCACCTGAAACTACAGTATTGCCACGGACAAGACATCTTTCTGATGATACAGGGGAAAAATTACACCACTGACTTTTTAGATCAGGTTATTATCTCTTGGGAAGAGCTTAGAGGAGACAGTTACAGGCATCACTATAAAAACTTGGTACTCTTACATATATGCCCACACCTGCCACTGTTGAAGGTTTCAGGCAGGATGGATCTTCTACAGCTAGGACATAAGCAGTAGTTACTAACTAACTGCACTAGTTAGTACTGGAACAAGATGCATATGCAGGTCCTGAAGATGCGGTGGTGGTTGTCACAGGATGAAGAGGAACCTGAATTTGGTAGTTTCCTGACACTGGTGAATAAATCACCATTTACTTTTCCATTCTTACCCTTACTAGCATGTATGGCACTTGAAGGAATCTATGGTTCATTTTGCCCATCATTTAAGAATTACATCCAGTGCTAAAGGTATTGAACAAAATCACAGAATCATAGAAACCCAGACTGGTTTGGGGTGGAAGGGACCTTAGAGCTCATCCAGTCCCAAACCCCTGCCCCGGGCAGGGACACCTTCCACTAGAGCAGGTTGCTCCAAGCCCCTGTGTCCAACCTGGCCTTGAACACTGCCAGGGATGGGGCAGCCACAGCTGCTCTGGGCACCCTGTGCCAGTGTCCCACCACCTTCACAGGGAAGAAATTCCTCCTAAGATCCCATCTCAATCTCCCCTCTGGCAGGTTAAAGCCATTCCCTCTTGTCCTGTCCCTATAGGCCCTTGTCCAAAGCCCCTCTCCAAGTTTCTTGTCACCCCTTTAGGCTCTGGAAGCTGCTCTAAGGTCTCCTCGGAGCCTTCTCTTCTCCAGGCTGAACCAGCCCAATCCTCGCAGCCTCGGATGTTTATCTCCTGGGCTGTGGGTGAAGGCCAATGATCCACAGAGGACGTGGATGAGAAATTAATAAAATATACTACACTTTCACACACTGGTTTTTGCAGTCAAAGCAAAATGCAACACCTTAAGAGCTTGATCTTGGAAGCAATCAAGACTGCTACCAGGTATGAAACAACTCATATGTCAGTAATATTGTTAGAATGCATAAAATTAAGTGCAAGTAGAGTTGGTGCATCAACACATGCTCATGAATTTTCTAAGTTCCTTAATGAAATGTGCCCTCATAGAAATGATCATGAAACGCAAACAAAAGTCTCGAGGCTCAAAGTTTCACATGAACACGAAAGAGAAGTTTTTACCTGGATTCAAAGCTCTTATTCAGACCTGATTTCATTTCTAGAAGAGGATTTGTGTCTACTTCATGGTTAGCTTTCCCTGGAAGATGGATTCCAAGTAGCATGACCTGAGGAACTGGCACAGAGCCAGCCGGCACTTTCTCCACAGTGCTCTCTAAGGAGGAAAAACAAAAAGGCAGATGATAATTTTTCTGAACAGAGGAATGCATTGAGAGATACGGTCTTTTCATGTGATTCCTGTCTTCATTTGTTTCCCTTGAAAAAGAGAACACCAGATTCTTTAAAGTGTTATTCCCCATTGCATGATTTTCACATTTAAAAGGAGCCGGCTCTGACGTCATCCCCCCGCGCCGGGCGGTGTCATGGCGGCGGTGCAGGCGGAGGCGAAAGTTCCTGCCAGGAAACACCAAGGGCTGGAACTCACCCGCGTCTGCCCCGGGAGCAGGGTCAGGCCTCACATCTCTGCTCCTGCCAGCGCTGCCGAGCCCTGCAGTCACTGGATGGTGCCATCAGAGCGCTGCACACCCCGCAGCACAGGCTGGGCCATTGCTCTCGGCTCCGGCAGAGGCAGAACTGCCTTTGGAAGCTGCCAGCGAGCAACAAGAGCTGAGGAGTGGCTGCAGAAGGGCTCTGCTGTGGGGCTGAAAGGCAAGGGTGGTGCAGGGGAAAGGAGAGGCTGCAGAGCCTCAGCCCTTGGGCTTCTTTGAGAGGAGGTGGCGGTGGTGCCCTTGAGCCTGGGTGTTCTGCAGCCTGCCCTGCCCTGAACGGTCTCCACTGGCCTCTGCCGTGGGCGCCAGCAGAGACAGGATGTTCCTGCACAACTGTCTGCCCCTGCTTGTGGGGCTGACTCACTGATGAGAGCTCTTCTGCGTCCAAATGCAGATCGTATTTTACAGTCGTACAGTCACAGACTGGTTTGGGGTGAAGGGAGCTTAAAGCTCACCTAGTCCCAAGCCCTGGGTGCCCAGTGGCCATGGTCCCGATGCTGCCACCATCACAAAGCCGTGGCGGTTGCTGTGGAGATGCCCATTGTGACGGGGGCCCCCCCGGTGAGCGTGGGCTATTTAAGGAGCGAGAGCCCTGCAGGAACCAGTGCAGAGGAGACCCCTCCCTGGGGAGGCTGCATCTCCCCTGGCTGCTCTGCGCATCCAGGTACGTGTTCTTTGGCTTTTCAATCCTAGTTTAGTGTTCGCTTGAAACGTGTTGTGGGTGCGTGCTCTAAAGGGAGGAGAAGCTGTCAGGAGATGTGCTGGTGCCATCCCAGCTGGAGGAGCAGGGGAGAGGTGAGGAGGAGGCCCTGGGCTTGTTGATGTGCTTGGAGCTCAGCTCTGGCTGCAGAGGTGCTGGGGGTGAAGCAGGAGCCTTGTGTGTGCAGGAGCTGCTGGTGTGAGAGGTGCTGAGAAGGTGTGAGGGCAGAAGCAGCCCCTGGGCAGGGCAGCTGCTGGTGCTGTCACTGGGAGCTCAGCACAAGGGCACCTGCCTGGCTCTGCCAACGCGTGTGGAAGCCCACCGGGCATTATGGAAGGCAGGAGGGGTCCCGGTGGGCTCTGGTAAAGGCCAGGCCAGCGCCGGGCATTGCGGAAGGCTCCAGTGCTCTGCTGGGCTCTGGCAATGCATTCTGGAAGGTGACAAAGGCCCTGGCAGGCGCAGGCACAGCCCAGAAGCCCACCGGGCATTGCGGAAGGTGGGAAGGAGCTGGTGGGCTCTGGCCACCCCTGCGCAATCCTGACTGGGGCAATGCCCGCGGGAGCCCCTGTGCTCCCACAGCAACAGTGCCAGGACAGGAGCTGTTGCTGGTCCTACTTTCCATTGGTAAGCACTGGAACTGCCCCAAAATTGAGCAAGAGGCAAAAACGGGGAGGCAAATGTAGGGGTACCCCCAGAATAAGGGAAATTGGGGGCACCTGAAAATGGGGGCAAGCCATAAGGGAGAGGCACACCGTAACTGAGGAACACTCCCAAAATGGGCACCCTAAAACTAAGGGGCACCCCATTAATTGGGGGTTACCTTATATATAAATGGGGTCACCCAAAAAGTGGGGTCACCCTTAAAGAGGTCATGGGACCCCCCAGATGTGTGCAGAGGGTGTAGGACTGACAAGTAAAACAGGTATTTGTCTCAACCATTGCTCTCTGTGAGCTGTGAACTGTAGCGGGTGTGGCGAGACTGTTTACCCCTCAGAAAGAGACTTCATTGCTCTCTGAAACAACTTGTGCATTCAGCTCTGTTGATTCAGCTGTGCCCTTGCACCAGGAGGAGGCTGGGATGTTTCAGTTCTGACAAGCAGACAGGAACATCCTGTTCCCGGCAAGAAACAAAAAGCCGATGGAAACGTCCTTGCAGGAACCAAAAAGCGGACTGGAACGTCCTTGCAGGAACAAAGTGTATGGGCAGCAGATAAAAACCTGCTGAAACCTGCTGAAACGTGCGATTCACAGATGCAGCCCATGGCTGGTCGCAGTTGTTGCACAATGCTGGGACAACGGCTATCTGATCGACATCCAGACCCAATATGGTATAAAGGACCACACGACCACCGGCTGGTTGGAAGACTTCTCCCACCGATCTGGACAATGGGATGCCGTATGACTCCATGGTGGTAACTTAACTATTTGACTCTTTTTCTCTCTATGTGCAAATCTGCTTCTATCCTTTCTTTTCCCACTCTTCCTCTTTTCCTTCTTCTCTTTTATTCTCTTTTATTTTTTTTTTACAATAGTTTTTGATAATAAATTGCATTATTTGGACATTTGACCTCGTTTGTGTCTTAATTTCACCCCGCGAGATCCAAATCCTGTCTGTACTGTCCGCTGGGATGTGACAGAGGGGAAGAGGGTGAACCCTCTTGCATGGCTGCTGGAGCTGAAGGAGCAGTAGTGAGAAGCACCTCAAGAGGCTCTTGGCTCTGCACAAGCACCTGGCAGCCAGGTGGAACCCCAAAACCCAGCACCCCCAAACCCAAACACACCCCCCTTGCACCCCAAAATCCCACTGGGGAGCCCCAAATCCCCTCAAACCCAAACCCTGCAGCTCCAAATCTGCCCTGGCTCAGCGCAGCAGCCAGGAGTCCCCTCAAGAAGGGGTGCTCTGAAAAGTGGGGTTCCCCCAGCGTTTGCCCTGGGGTCCCCCAAAATGCTCTGGGAACCCAAATCCAGTGGGGGGACACCAAAACTCCTTTGGGCTCCCCAAAATAGCACTGGCACCCCCAAAGTGCCACCCAGACTCAGGGGTTCAGTAGTGAATTCAGGGAGTCAGAGGGGATGGACCTGCAATAAAGGGGCACCCCAAAACCATGCTGCCCTGCCCCCAAGGGCCCCGGAGCCACCCAAAGCAATCGTGGTGCCCCCCCAGAATACTGGGTAACCACCAAATCTCCTTGAAGCACCACAAGAGCAGGCAGGACCCCCAAATGGGG